>NC_071285.1:56618880-56626794 GCF_943735745.2 Anopheles bellator | reverse complement strand
CATGAACGTTGCAAGGGTCGCTCACGCGAGCGCTCTGACTTTTAACAAAATGTTGTTGTTCTTCTTGCAGAGTATGGCTACGTTTCCAGCTGGCCCATTCTCGATCGTAAACTGGGCTCCGTCTCGGCGGTAGCGATCGACGGTGCCACTGGAAGTGTGGTGATCTTCCACCGTGGCTCACACGTCTGGGGACCGGCTTCGTTCGATTTGGACGACAATTTTCTGAACGCAACCGCTGGTCCAATCACTCAGCACACCGTCCTAGCGTTTAACCGGACTACCGGCAGCCTGCTGCAGGAATGGGGTGAAAATATGTACGAATCGGCCATCGGTGGATGGTAGCACCCTCGACTCACTTGTTCTCCTTCTTCAGCTTCTATATGCCGCACGGATTGACGATCGATCACGAGCAGAACTACTGGCTCACGGATGTGGCGCTACATCAGGTGTTTAAATTCAACGTGGCGCATTCGACCAAGGAACCCGTGCTTACGCTAGGGCAGCGCTTTCAGCACGGTAACGATCTGTACCACTTTTGTAAACCAACTTCGGTGGCGGTGCTAGCGAGTGGGGAGTTCTTCGTGGCCGACGGGTACTGCAACGGGCGGATTGTGAAGTACACGCCCGACGGTATACCGATATTGTCGTGGGGACGGAATTCGTTCGTGCTCACGCGCCAATTCAACCTACCGGATGGTCCGGTTCCGGAAAGTTACTTTGCAATTCCGCACGCCCTAACGCTCGTTCCCGATCGGGCATTGCTCTGCGTGGCGGACCGAGAGCAGGGTCGCGTGCAGTGTTTCCACACGGCCAACGGTACCTTCCACTCGCAGTTTAGTGATCCTGAAATCGGTACGCGTCTGTTTAGCGTCAAGTACGTGGCGCAGAACGGTGGTCTTTTGTACATCATCAATGGGCCGCAGTTTACCCTCGATCGTAAGCCGATCGTTGGGACGATCCTAGCGATGGGCAGTGGCCGTTTGGTGGGTCACTTTCGGCCCGATAACATGGGCCACGCTTTCAGTAACCCTCACGAGCTGGCCGTTACGGACGATGGTGCAGAAGTGTACGTAGCCGAGCTGGATCCTCAGATGGTACACAAATTTCGAAGGATCACGTCGCCAACGACCGTCACGCTACCGACGACGACGGTGGAGGCACTCCAAGAGCAACACGCCAGTGCTGCGCTACAGAGCCAAGCCAAACCAGAGCAGACCATTCGAAGCCCGGTGGCCGAGGTTACCAGCAGTGCACTAACAGTCGGTACGATCGGAGTGTTTTCAATCGTAAGCACGCTGCTGGTGACGAGCTTTTTAGTGATGCTGCTGTCGCGCGTCATCTGTTTCCGAAACGGACCCGATCGGACGGATGAGGTTGCATTGCAGAATATGAACGAGGAGATTTGAAGCCGAACGTGTGCAGTGCAATACTTACAGTGCGATCTGTGATCTTGGACAGACTGTGGAGTAAAGGGCGAGTAATTAACTTATTGACCATTCCTGCCGTCTAACAATAATTAACGACGTTTTTAGTTGTATCAAAGATCTATATATTTAAAATAAACTCAGCTTGCTGAAAGCAAATGACAAATGTGCTCTTGATCGATGATAAACCGTGAGCGCGATCACTTGAAGGCAGTGATGGAATGGTTGCGTGGAGAGGCTCTCGGGTCGAATAGCACACCAATTTTGGCGTTAACACCTGTGGACGAAAGTAACGTGTTAAAGAACAAAATAGATCAACCATTGCCGTTCTCCAGCCAGCACCTTTCTCGAGGAGGAACAGCCAGCGATCGTACAGGATGAGACTTTCCAGGAGGGGTGCAAACATGAGCCGCAACGTGTAAAACTTCACAACCTCTTCCCAGCGCTCCAAACGGTGGCGCACTTCGGGCGAATGTATCTCGTCGCTCGGCACCGTCAGATCCAATCCGTCGACTGCTCGCCAACAGTACTGTTCGAAGGAAACTTCGGCCGCCTTAATGCCTCCCCTCAGCCCAGAATGCTTCAGTTCCGGCCGAAGGAGCACGATAATGCATTCGATAGCTGCCCGGTAAGCGTGTATCTTTAGCTCTTGATAATTTCCCTCCAGTAGCCTATCGTTGTACTGTTCGTTGGCGTGGCAAGCGATCTCTCTTGCCTGGTAGCTCAGCGAGAGGTGCGTTTTGCGACCGAAGTCACTCAACGGAAATCCGTAATCGACCTTTGTTTGCCCAGAGGAACCTCCCCAAGCGCATGATAATTTCATGTAACAGCAGCATACTAGCTGCACCGAGACACAGTGCCGGCAAGCAAGGAACAGCCGCAGCAGCGAGGGTGCCAAGTCGCCGCAGGGATGAAGACCGACCAGGCCAAACTGAAACTCGTCGCCATCACGAACGTTGAGCGCCGTGCGCAGCATCCGAACGAACCGACCCGGCTCGATATGCTCCAGATCGACTGTTTGATGTACGTGGACAGGGTGTGTCAATGTGTCCGTTAGTTTTGGTTCTATTTTGACTAACCTCTTCCACAGTTCCACATCTTTCGCTCTGAAAATAAAACGACGATTGATCGTTACCGTGGTGCGCTAGTGATTGTAGATTACCAAATACCTTGCGGCCTGCACAAACGTGCCGTTCTGTTCGATGCAACACACGCGAAGTCCGTACCCGTAAGCTAACGCCCGGGCCAGATTGCCCTGTCCCGAACCAATATCGACTAATGCGTTGCAGCGACGGTTGCCTTTTTCTTGCCGGCAGCTGGCAGCAAACTCTTCAATCTCGTGACGCTTTTTCAGCTTGACGGATTTTCTAAACAGTGCCGCTTGCCGGTGGAAGACGCATTCGGCACCGGCATCAGCCACGGCCGCCCGGGGTGTCTGCCGCCGCCTGGGAAGTTCTAAACGGTGAAACAACGATCTTAGAGCGAGCATCGCCAATGGCCAGACCGTTACCTCGGTGTGCCTGCCATCCGAACGGAGCAGCTCAGGTAGCTGCCGTATGGAAACGCCAGCCAAACATTGTGCCCAGCTGGCGGGCAAATTGGACCAGTGGTTCTCCTGGAAGAAATCCTACAAACGGGACGGCATTATTCGGTTAACAGACGGGAGAAGCAAACGGATGGGTGTGTTTTCTCGTACCACTATGTACGCATCGACGATCCATTCGTAAACGGTCACTATTTTCCGTATTTCGTTAATTTTCTGTTTCAATTCGGCCTGCAAACTCATTGTTGGTCCATTGTTGTCGCGCCGGCGGAATGTTTTTGTTTTGACAGATTTCACAGGGTGCTTAGAAAAGCGCATGTAGCAAACGTAGGCATTGCTTGACAGCTAGTTGGAACAGCTAGTGCGCTCTGTTGCTCTACCGGAGACAGAGAGCGCTGAGTTTGACATTCGCAGCACCAACGGAATGTCGGCGGCATTCTCTTCACACACGATTCACAAGTCCGTTCGAAGAAGGAAGGAAATTCGCGCCCGGAACGGGAAAACCAAAACATTGTGTGCCTATTCTCGAGTATCGGTTTCCACGGTCAATCCCGTCATCCCGTCATCCCGTCTGTCCGCGTGTGGTGGTGGGCCAGCGCAGCAGCCTCAGTGATCGCCACCCAGCCCCCCACTGGAGCAGTGGGGCCTCCGGTTGTGTCTTTGCGTCAGAGAGTTCGATTCCTCGTGTCGTTGCGCAAATAAACGGGGCCCAGAATTTGACAGCATCTCGCGCCCGCGGCACAACTCGTCGGTGGCGCTAATCCATCATAATTTGTGTGTCCCGTGAGACCCGGCGGCCCCGTCGTCGTGGACCCCCCCACTGCGTCAGCTGATAGTGCGATGATGGCGGTGCGTTCTTTCGCGCGGAAGCGGGTGCTGAGATCGACACGATAGCCGATTGTGCGTGGCGCTAGGGAAACGTGCTCTCAGGGGCCATTCGCATAACAACAGACCGTTGTTTGTCCGCTCCGCTTCGCCCCGTGCGATCGGGGGTTGTTTTGATGAAGAGCATTGCGTGAACTGAGTTTGCCGTGGACCTCTAGATAGCACACCATCGTGACCGACACAGACAGACGCACGCAGTGGGCCGTACGAGAGACGACGTGGGCATTCGGTGGTCGGCGCTGGCGAGAGGAAGGAAACGGAGCTAGTGATAATTGATAGCGACTTCACGACGGCGCGACGACGTCGTTGTCCGACGTCTTTGTCGCGCGTGTGTTTGTTTGTGTGCTAAGCCTCCTCCTCGAAGGGAGGCTGAAGATCCGACCGAGAGTGTGCGTAGCGCGCAGGCGAGAACGGAACGGTTTAATTGATAGTGGGCCGGAGTGCGAGCTTTGCCGCGATTTATGCGTGCGATCGTACCCGTGGGCGCGTGTATGTGTTCCACGCGAGGGCAACAAACCAAAAGGATGCTGAGTGAGTAGCGAGGCGAAACAGTGAGAAGATAGTGAGATATGCACCGCTGATCCTGAAGCGGATTTTGTACGAGAAAGAGCACTTTTGAGGTAAGTAGTAAAAGTTAATACGACTTCATTCCGGAATTGCGGGGTCATTTTTGCGATTTGCAATCATTTAATGGGAGTAAATTAAAATAATGCATTAAATTGGAGTCGCCGATACGTGTGTCGATTAATTTGTGACGATTGAGAGAACACGTTTTTGCACACCGGGCCGTGTACGTTTGTGGTCGCAGCGCGCAGGTCCCTCTGCCGCCCGCAATTACCAGCACGTGTATGTATGCGCTGTGCTTCGCTCCGAGTGTGTGGGACGTTCGTCCTTCTCTGGTCTGGCTTTTCCCACGTTGACACCGTGGTCCCATTTTCCGGTGGGAGCAAGAAAGGGCGGCCGAAACCACGAATTGCCAAAAAAAACCGGGCGCACTTTGTAGATAGAAATGCTCAAAGAGCGCACAACATTCACACTATATGCGCATACTTGTTGCTTCCCGCCATTTAGAAGTTAGCATCTCTCGGTTGCTGCGATACAGCAGTAGCCGCCGCCACCGTTGATTGGTTGTTGTTGAACGACGAGACCTTGTGCGCGGCGCTCTCTATCGTTCAAGTTGCTGGGTTGGCGTTTTTTTTTGCTTTCGCTTTTCTTCGATTTCCTTACCAGCACGCGCGTGTGTTTGTGTGGGGGGTGGTGTGGGCTGGGTTTGGGGCGCAAGAACCGTTTAGGAAGCCAAACGAACCACTCGCTCTATCTCTAACGTCACGCCGTCCGTCGACACCCGGTCGGTCCGTCACCATAGTGAGCATGTTTCAAGGCCGTTAGTTGCTTGGATACTTTTCCTTCTTTTTCGCCCTTCGCCTCCCTCTCTCTCTCTCTCGCTCACTCTCTTCGCATGCTGTCTATTGTTCCCTAGAGCTTTCGTTGTTGCGTTTCTGTTTCCGTGTCAAGACCGTGCCGTCCAACCCAAGTAAAGGGCTGTTCCGTGATCGTCCTCACTCTCCTGGGGATCCTCGTGGCTCCGAAGCCTTACGACGGCGACGACGGTGGCGGTTGGATGGTGTACGGAAGTAGGGGGAAGGCCAAATTAATTTACTCCGCTTCCGCCGTAGTGTATCGCCGAGCGGAAAGGCCAGCCTAATGTTTTCGGCAACAGCCTAGAGCTGCTTGCTAGAGACGGCTGCACACGTGTTATTTGGCGTAATTACAGCAGTCTGTCAGCAAAGCATTACTCGCTCATCTCGTACTTCACACCACCTTCCCCCCGGGAGCCACGGCACGGCGACGTTGCAGGAGATCACGCACCACAGATCTCGGTATCAAATGAGTCGAACGAAGTAATGCCCCATCACAAACCACACATGGCGAGTCCCTGCGGGAGCCATCCCGAGAGAGCCTTGCCTTGTTGACGCATGCAGCCTGCTCGGATGTTTGTACGAAAGGTTCATTTTCTCCGTTCCGAGATACAGAGTGTGGCAAGAAAATTCGGCCAAGTCGAAGCCTTCACAGCAAAACTTCAACCATATTTTGTGAATCGGTTTTAATCGGTTTAGATCAAAGTAACCGTCTCCGAATTCGATGCAGCGACCCAATGGCGTTTCAAATAGAGTCGTAACTTTGGACGGGATTTATTTGATGGAATTCAATTACATGGTTTGTAAGGTTTATCTTCGAAAGGAACTATCGCGAGACAGAGTATAATGCTCCGCTCTCTTGCAGGTTGTAAATTTACACCTAACTAGTTAACCCACTTACCCAGTGTGTCCTCTTTATCTGCTGTCTTGGTTTTTTTTTGTTAATTAATGACCTCATATATTGGTTTAAGGTCACATTTGCCATTCAAATTCATACCGTCGACGGCGCCGCGACTCGAACTCGAATTTTAAAGTTTGTGCGATAAATACATAATCATGACCCCAGCGAGAGAGAGAGCGAGAGAGGGAAAGCGAGAGTGAGAGTGATGATACTTTGCCTGAAAGTTATTCAACCTGGGGAGGAAAAAGATGATTTTTCTCTTTGCCAGGTTGTTATAGTTTCGCCTGTCGCCTTTTGTCAGCTAGAACTGCGTAAACCAGTTCCACGCGCAAGCGGCACGACGCTTCTCTGCTTCTCCCCTACTGCCTAGAGGAACCGACGGCCAGGTTGAGACAGGTTTGACTCCAGCAACCGAAGGATCGACGGATCGATTCGATTCGCTTCTACCGGTCACCGGCACGCGGAGATTGATGGGAGGTCCACCGTCCGCAGGTCCACGCTTAATAGAGTGCGTAGCCGTCCCCGCGGTCCATTGCACTGTTCGCCGTTCTTGAAGAAGGTCCCTGAAGGTGTACGCTCTCTCTTTCTCTCTCCCATCGGCCCCTTTTTGGGATGTTTTATGCTCGATTGCCAACTCATTACTCTCCGCGCGGCGCCGGCCACTTCGCGGAGAATGCGCGCCGCCGCACCCTGTGCTAATGATCGATGATGGATAGGGCAGGATAACATCCAATCCGGTCAGGTCCATTCCCCTTTCGGTCGGTCGGTCGGCCGGGGAGCATTCTTGTGCAAAGTGCAAAATCACGAGCGGCGGTCCGCTCGAGCATGGAATATGATCGAGAACGCAGCATAACGCCGTCGTTGACCTCTCTCGCCGGGGCTCGCCCCGGGTGCTAGCCGACACAGCGCAGCTAGATAAGCCTTTGCGGTGAACGAGCAGTCGACCGGTGTCCGGTGGTGTGCCGGTTTAACTTGTTGCTGGTGTCCCGACCGGACTTCAAGGCTTTTGTAGTTGGAGTCCTTCGCATCTCTCTCTCTTTTAGCATTGCTGGGCAGCTTTTTCGCCACTTGTTCCATGCCATCCACGAGGCGCTCCAAGAATGTTGCCCTTTTTTGGGACTCAGTTTATTAGGTCCCACCCGTGATAAGGTCCTCCGTTTTTTCGGTGGCAGATGGATAACAAACTTTCATTTACCGCCCGTGAAAGGTGCTTTAATAGAAGGGGTCTCTTTGCTTCCGACACAGCTTTCAGTTCACCTTTCGAGGGTCCCTTTACCCTCGGGAAACTCGTATTTCTCGGGAATTTTTCTTGCCCCTCCGAACGGCGTAACGTGGCGTGACGTATGGCACTATCCCTTTTCCCATTTTTCGGGTGCTCGGCCGTATGCCACCCAACGAAAGTGAAAGTGTGCAGGAATCTTCAAAGGGTTCATTGGGCTTCGTTTCGAGTTTTTTTGTTGCTGTCACTGATTGCCCCAAGGACCACGGCCTAACACTAAAAGCCTGGCCCCGGGTCAGGTCGTGGAGCCTGCGGGGGTTAATTGTTGTTTTGTGGGGGGAAAATTGGGAAATTCGCCAACCGAGACAGAGCGATGTCTCGGACTTTCAAATTCCATCCCGTCCGCTTCGGCACTTTTGCTTCAGACGCGGGCGCGCGCAAAGTGCGTTTGTTACGAAACGCCGTCGAATGTGTGTGCCAGAAACAAAAACCGCTAACGGGGGGGGGGGGGGGGGGGGGGGGGG
>NC_071285.1:56535402-56618780 GCF_943735745.2 Anopheles bellator | reverse complement strand
CCCCCCACCCGAAACGGGTTGTTTTGGGACCCGGTAGACCGCGGCGGCGGTTCGCAACATAGGCGACAGCATTTTGAAGACGCTTCGTTCGATGTTGTGCCCATTTTCTGATAGGCTGCTGCTATGCGCGGACCACCGTTCGCACTTTCCGATGGTCCCCCGGATCATCCGGACCTGAGTTAAGGCCCGCACTAAATCTGAGTCCGAGTCTTACGCGCTCTCTGCCAAAAAGCGTCTCACCCCTTGTGAAAGGTCTAGAAAAACCTGTCCTGTTCCTTGAGTCAGCACACAGGAGTTTTGGGCAGATTTTGGAGACAGCCCGCGCCCACCCGGGCGAAGGTTTCTACTTTCACATCCTTTCGAATTTCCGAAATTCAACGTCTGGATGCGTTCCCGGTTTTCTGTCTCCACCGGTGTGCTGCTTCCCCACAAACATAAACCAGTGCGCGGGCTGCCTAGAAGTAAAAGTGAAAGAGTCACCGAGAACTGGTCGGTTTTTCGGGGAACACCGACGAAACCGCGACCGTGTACGAAACAGAATATTTTTTAAGGACCTCCCTGCGCCCCCTGCGCGGCCCTTCGCGATGCGTGCGTTGGCCATGCACTTTGTTCCTTCTCACGCTGCGCGCACCATTCGACGACAACCGGCTCCGGGTGGCGATGTAATAATGCTGGCCCCACCATCGCACTCGCTCTTGAATTCGATTGTTGACTGCCTCGCCGCAGACGGTTGGCTGCGGCCGCGCGACCCCACACTGACTGGTTCCGCTGGTTCGCCGCTGGTATCGTCGAGAGATCTTCTCCCCTGGAGCGATCGGAGGCGATGCCCGAGCATAGCCGGCCGCTAATCGATCATAGAAGAGGAACCGGTGGGCAGTGGGACGACCTGACCCATGGACTGCCCTTAGGCGGTAGCCTCGTTGCTTTTCGGTAGTGGTCGATCGTTCCCTGTGCGACCTTGCGCAGCAGCGAGCGGTGCATGATAGTGATAATCTTGTTTTAATGCTTTCGCCTAGTGTAGATTTATGGCCATAGTAGGCTCTCGGTCTCGGTGGTTTGAATCGCATACAGCATCGAACGACGCGATTTTGACAGTTTGACAGAAGCCAACCGACGCATAGCATAGGCCTCCGAGAAGGAGTTGTTTCGTTTCGTGAAATCCCGAGTCTGCCGAAAATTTGCATTTTGCAACGCATTTTATCGCACTCCCGGCTGCTGCGTCGTTGTTGTCGTTGATGCTGCTGATTGAGAAGAAGGTCTCCCATACGGAGGCGAGCATCAGATCATCGGAAAGAACCGGAAAGAAACCGATGATCAGCAGCATGCGCGTGTGAGAGAGAACCGATTTGGGAAGAAGCAAACACGGTGTGCTGTGGCACGAAGAAGAAGCGATCAGAGGTGAGCGCACGAGAGAGAGAGAAAAGAAGGGCGTGCGAAAGAGCGAGACGGGAACGGAGAGAGCTATGACATCATTGATTCGGCCCGCGCAGCAGCGATTCATCCGATCACATCACCACGACCCCAAGTGATCAAGTAGCGCGCTTGTGTGTGCTCTCGGTGATCATTGGTGTGGTCAGCGCGCGCGTCGTGAGGTCCGCGTTAGAGTGAGATATCGCCGCTCGCCGCGTCTCACGCGCAATGTCCGCGCACACACCTTCAGCTACCGAAGTAAATCGCGCCAACCCGGACATTTTGACTGCGTGTGACGCAAGGCGCAAGATCAAGTGCAGACCGAGCGCAAGAGATCGTGACGGCGATCGTGATAGAACAGGGAACTGTTTTATCAATGAAGTCAACAGGAAGCCAGGAGCTATCCAGGCGTTTAGCAAAAAATCCGTGACACGCACACACTGGCTGGATTGGGGTCAGTTACTCACACGCGCCCACACGACACGCCGATTTGCTATCGATCCCGTGCATATTCCGATGTAAGCGGGCCCAGAACTGGCCGCTGGTGCGTTGGTGGTGGTGAGCCGAGTGTGCGAAATGTGCGTGTGCGCCTTGATGGTGGCCGCACTCTGCGTTTTTTTGTTGCTCGCTTTGCTTATCATTCGCTTAGTATCTCCTTTGGCTGGCCCCCCAAACGGGGTGGTGGGAGACGCGCTGCGTCGTTACGTCACAAGTTTTCAGCGCCTAAGCGCCATTTAAATGGCGTCCCCGTCCCCGTCGCTTGGCACGATTACACTTGCTGGATACGATGGATTGTGGGATTTTTTCCTCCTTTTCGGCACCGATTGGACTTTGTTTACTTTCGGTGGGCCAATGCGTGGTGAGGTGGTGTGGGCTCTCCAGTGAAGATACCTAGCCATCTGTAGTGGGTTCGGTTCGGGTTTGCGTTTTTGCAATCGTTCAGCTCAAACTGATCGAACTCCTTTCGGGGGAGTAGGAGTAGAGTAGAAGTAGAGACGAAACGACGTTTCGCGACCTTCCCGCGACATTTGGGTTAGCTTTTTCTGAACAAGAACAGGGCAGCAAAAGAAGGTGACCGTTGGGGAAGCTGTTGTTGCCGTTGGCGAACGAGAAATGTTTAAAGTGCGAAGCGCAAAACACATGTGTTGAAACTTTAAATTAAAATGTTTAAATCTCAGTTTAAATTTGATAGTCGTAAACTGTTTCAAAGACTTTTTAAAGTTCCAAAGTCATATTTGAGAACGTTAGAGAGTCCTGTTGGTTGGTCGTTTGGCATGTTGTGTTTTGTTTGTCCTTTCCGTACTCTGAACAGGATTATTTATTATTATTTTTTGCATAGTTTGCCGAAAGCTCCGATTCGTTATAAAGTGACGATAAATGCTAATACAGTCTACTTTGACCGCCGCGTGGAACCTGGTGGTTTTCATAACGACGAACTGACAGTTCTTAACCTGAGTTGATCCTTCGTTGAATTTCAGTATACAACTAGGTTTCGCCTGACGATGCCTACTCTGTATCGTAAAAATTCAATTCAATCAATCGGGACGTAACATTTTTGACACATTCGGACGGTGACGTAATCAGGACGCAGCACTCAACCAATCAGGTGCACCATCTGACACGCTGACGTTTCGCGCAGTAGTCCCGATTGTAACATTGCGTTGGGTGATCATGAAATCTGATCAAGAACTGCCAACTGTGGTCGCCGTCATCATCGAAATTTCGCCCCCGGCAGCGAAAGCCATTTTGCGACAACAAACGCGCTAGACAAATGACCGTGGGCGGCCGGACAACGACAGGTTTCTGTTGTCTGGGGGTCCGAAAAGTCCAGTCCAATGTTACGCACCTAGTGTGTCCCCGTCCCCGGCGTAGATGCAAACTGTTTTCGCAGTGCTGTCAGCGATTGGCGTTTTATGTTTCCCCCCGGGGAGGGTGACCGCGAATGAATAAGCCGCGGGCGGGCGTCCGTCGTTTGGTGCAACATTGTGGGAAAGTAACTATCGGGAAAACCATAAAAGACGAGACGAGCGTTTTTTTTGTTTGCATTCGTTCCGCTACCCACTTTTGACCACTATGAGGGCGAGGGCTCATAAAACCGATGGCTAATTTGCCGATTTGCAACAGATGCACTTTGTGTGACCGGTGAGTAGCTTTCGGTGGCGTTATCTCCAAACTGTGTGTGTCCTTTAAAGAAAGTTGGCCCCTTGGTCGCGATCTGCCGATGGCCGAGTGTCCCTTCTGAGCGGAATTCTGAAACAGTTCCCCAAATTTGTAGCAACGACCTAAACACCGCGTGACGGTCCGCGTGTGTTGCCCTCGAGGCTGTTCGGAAAATTCGAAAAAGGTAATTTACTAATTGGCCACATTCCCGTTGGCCGCGGAGACAAGGGCGGCAAAATTACTCGAACCTTCAAGAAAGATGAGGCGCGCAGCAGTCACCAAGGTCATTACCGGTCCGAATCTGCGCGACGCTGAGGGCGTCTTGCCGATGGCTGGGTGCGGCGTCTTCTTCGAATCGCGGTGGCGGATCATTTTCCATGCCCTAAGCTCTCTACTAGCACCGGGCCCCTCGCTCAAGAGGGCCTCACCTTTCGCTTCGCGACGTGGATGAACCGAATCCGACCGAATATTGGGCACTAAATTAGCGTGATTGATCCATCGAACCGTAGCGCTTTCGCTTTCGTACCAGGGCCTAGGGCTTCCTGCGAGGAGGACGGCTGGCCGCTTGGCCCTCCGTGTTGACGTCCGTCGATACAAATTAACATAAGCTTTCGGTCGAGCGCGTCCGCCCGCTCAGGTGATGCTGGGGACCCACGGGAGGCAGCACCTTCGCTAGTTGCTTCCTTCGAGACGAAAATATTATACACGGCCGGGATGTTGGGATGGGCGGAATTTCCCGGAATGTTATTCCGAGTTTTCCGAGCCCACCAGGCACCGGTGTTAGCGGCGTCAGCGAGTAACATTGCCGGTGTTGCCGGGATTAGTTTTTTCTTGAGAAATGTCCTGGGAGTGGCTGAAATGTGTAAGATTCATTTTGTCTTCCCACGATCTGTGCTTGAGACAGAAGTATTTAGAGAATTCCCTCGCCCAACGCTTCCAATTGTTGACACTCAAGTCTTACAAGAAGCGGCCAACTCAGCGGGGGTAGCTGCCCGGTCCTCCGAGAGGAACTTAAGCTTGTCTGGTCAATGAATTTCCTGTTGAGTGCTGCCCGGTTTATGTCACCCGGTTGGCTTGTCGTCACCTCGAGTCGGTCGCCAGCCACAGCTGCTGCGGCTTATCTTGCGCGCCCCAAGTCCACAAGCTCCGGTTCCCGGGGAAGCTCTTATCAGAAGTGTGGTGCACCGGGGAGACGCTTCCGAGCGTCGCTATCGGCTGGCTCTCGGACGTATCATAAGCGCAACGTAAACGTATAAATAAATATTAAATAACTAGAGCAGCGATCGAACACCATCCACGACCGACGGACGCCGGATTTCCAGGACGTTATCCGGGGAGGAACGGCCCGACCGCGCACGGCTTAATTGCTCCCAATTCTACCGCGTGCCTGCCAATTTCCGAACCTCAGATTGTTTGTGATGACGATGGCACCCGCCGGTGGTCAATTGGTGTTCCGCAGCTCCCCGCAGGTCAGTCCGGGGCCACGACGGCACTCCACTCCAGGAAGATTGTTTTGTTGTGTAAATTCTTGGAGCGGGAGACCCCTTCCGTTGTTGGAACAGCAGCATTGAGCGAACCGGAATGAATCGGATGTTGTTAAGTCTGCCGAGTTCGGCGGCCTGGTGACCACTTGGGGCACCGACAGCTGGGGGACGACGACGGTATCATATCTTATCGTCTCAACAAGGGTTTTTGAAGCGGAGGATTTCGGACGTGTGACGTGCGGTCGTGTTGGCCGCGGCCTAATCTTATTTATGCGTGCGTGCGAATCGGGCTGTTGAATTTCAAATTTCGCCTCGCTCCTCGCCGGACGCCGGACAGCGGCTAACCTTCCCCGAAAAGGGTTCCCACTTTTGACCATCATGTCGGGAGCGTACTTTACGGTCGGCTGAAGAAAGTCACTCCGGCAGGAGTTGTTGGTGTGTCCAATTGTGTTTAGAAAAAAAAAACCCGAGACTCTTTGGATGAAACTCCAAAAGGGTTTTGCTCTTAAAAAAATCTATTACCTTTTCCGTCAATCGAAGTAAATCAATAGGATGCAATCCACCTAGCGTTTATTTCAATTCTGGAAACAGCCGTTTAAATCCATTTTTAAATCACCTCGGAATCACCAGAAGCAAAAAGAGCCAGATTTGGGAATCGATCGAGTTGGGAATCGTCTCATGCATGGCTGAGCCTGTTCCCTGAAGGTCGTCTGCAACATTCCCAAATGTTGATTCTTCGTTACATTGTTGAAGGGTCCCTTTTTATGTGACCGCCAAGTCTCTGCGGGTGTCCCTCTCAGACGAAGAACACTGAGAATTGAGATCGATTGCCGGGTGAATCGGAGATATAGAAGCATCGATCACTATCTCCGCTGGCACTCTGGACTGGCTCGGGGGGACCCACGGCACACGCTGTAATCGAACTTTGACGCAATCCACACTGTGTGTTGGATTCGCTGAAAACTTGTTTTGGGAAAACTTCCTCCTTACGTCATCGGCCGCTTCGGCCGGGGAAAGAGACAGAGACAGAGAGGGGCCGACTTTGTAGAGAGTAGTGATGAGTTGAGTGCTTTTTCGGGTCTTGGTTTGTTGTCGTCTTACCTTCCATCTGGGTCCCAGATTTGTTTTGGCGAGTTTTCGCACACACGTCGTCGTCGGAGTCGTGGAAAGGACCCGACGCAAGGCAGCGCGAGGACTGGGAAAGCAATAAGCTGGATCGGTGGGCCTCACCGGTTCAAAATTGCCGGTGAAGCAGTTTTCAGTTTTTGCTTGGCCTAGCATCGTCGAAGTCGTCGTCGCCACCGATGCCGTGGGATTGGCGAAAGTTCACTAATTGACTTCACCGCACGGCATCCCCCCCCCGCCTCGGGGGGCAATTTGGCACCATCAGTGACCGACAGAGGGTGGTGACCGGCAATGGATTACCGACGACGACGACGGAGTGGATCGATTGGCCGGGTTGCCTTTGCCGTGGCGGTGCCATCATCTTGGGCCTGCGTCCGTCTTGAGCCGGAACCTGTCGTGATTCAGAGGGCGACCGGGCCAAAGATGAGTACCTTTCGCGATCTGCACGCACGCACGCATAAAACATGCTGACTCACTCGTTCGGGGGGGAGGCGTGTTATCGGGAGGATCATCCCCGAGATCTTCTAATCAATTTACGGCCTTTTTTGTATTCCCAACGCTGGGACTGGCGATTCGAATTCAGGTGTAGTGATGCTGTATCTGCTGTATCTGCACATTCACCAACTTCCTTAGAGTTGAAGTTATCCTTTTTTGCCAGCTTTAACTGTCGAGTCCCGGTTTCGACTAATGGTCTATTAATGGCTATCAATTATCTCGATTTGATTAAATCAAATAGATCCATTACAGTTCACTCTATTATTTACAATTTCTGTAACCATTAATCGGTTTGCGAAGCAAAATCTGAAACATTTGGACATTTTTGTCTGGAGTCACTGACTCTTAAAGATCCGTCTTAGTAAAGACTTCATATTTATCCAGAGATTCACATAAAAGGAGCATGTTTTTCGAATGGGGACCGTGCAGTGATAAGTCTACTTATCCCTATCTATTGTTTGGGATGTTTGTATTTTTCTAAATCCCTTCAAAAATGGTGTGATTTTCCGTTTGAATCGTTTAGAGTTCCCCTTAAATGGGTTTCGCCGTAATTTTTCATGGAACCTCACCAAAAAATCGATAAACTTACAGTTCTTGGGCACTGCGAATGACTTCTTGACCCACCTGACCCCATACGAGCCGAACCCCTGTCTCTGGAGGGATGTCTGCTGTTGATGGTGTCGATTCGACGATTCAGTCGACTGAGAGAGCAAAAAGGAAAGTTGAAGTTGTTCGAAAGTGAAAAAAAAAATCTCGGGAATCTCTAGGTGAGGCCGCACACTTCGGCATCCTGCCGCAAGGAAAGGTATTGCGCGAGACCTGCAAAGTGAACCGAAAAAAGGTCCTAATAAACCGCCCCTCAAGAAACACGACTCCAGCCTCTGCCAGCCTGCCAGCCAGCCCCATTGAAACCTCAGTCTCGGTGTTGCCACGGGCAACCCAGCGACTTCCCTCAACACTTAGCAACCTTCGCCCCGGTTCGATGAAAGCGCACACCGCGAACACACTTTGCCACGGGAGCTTTGCTGTGGAGTTTGGCTCCTTCTTGTGTTTGTGTTTTTTGTTTTTTGAGACTGGCGCACCATGTTTTTCCTATCGGAAGGTAAAAATAATTTCATCTCGCAACCACCGGAGCCGGCAGCAGCTTTCGTCACGTCGCAGAGCGCGTAGGATGTCAGCGCCGCCGTTACCAGAGCAACACACTGCCTCGCTCGATAAATGCCATCAAAAGCTCGGTGGCTCCGAATCGCTCGGTTTCTCCGTCCTCCCCTGGTAATTACACTGTGCTTGCGTGCGTGTGTGCATAAGAAAACCTGACCGAAAACAACAACACACCGGACCGTGACCGCGAAAACAAACTGTGTAACCGCTGTAACTGACACGGCGTATCGACCCAATAAGGCGGAAGTTCTCGGAACCATTTTCCTAAGGTCCGAGCGCTGAGCCTCCTAGGGCCTAGGACGAGCAGAAGATAGTTGCCGCAGCTGGCGCTACAGACAGAGAGAGAATGCGCGAACGGAGATGAAACGGTGGCACGCGCGGTAGCTGTTGCGAAGGATCATCATCCATCATCGGTCTTAGCAACCCGTGGGGCGAGAGCCAGCCGAGCCGGCTTCGATCGGCCCGTGGTGCGATTGCCATCTTCGAATGAGCCGCAGAACAAAATGGTTCCTTCGATGGATTCGAAGTGTGGAACATGATACCGAGACGGGCAAAAGGAAAAGGTTCCCTCACTCTCGGCACGGCAAGGCCATCCCGCACCGTCCGCCAGTTCGGGTGGAAAAGTTCAAGGAACGAACTGTAGTAGTGGGTAACCACCACATTGGAGAGGCGCGGGGAGCCATCTTGTGGATCAAAGCAACAGGTTTTTGGCGTGAGACCGTGAGCCTGCTCCGTGAGCTGGTCGTGTTTTATTTGGGCTCGATGAGCACTGGACGACGCCGGCGGCGTGTCACACAATAGGGGCCCACTCAGGGTGTAAGTTTGGGAAAAATATTTCCCAGAACCGGTGCCCCAAAAACGGTGTGGCCACAAATACCACACGGGCCACGGATTATGGGGGGCCCAAATGTTGTTTTCCTCATTCGCCGCGAACTAACGGCTGCGAATCTCTCGCATTACATTTCAGTCTATTATCCTTATTAGTGGGCCAATGGAAATAGAATCTGTTCGTGAATCGGAAAAGGAATGAAATAGGAGATTTTATCGGTTACAATGATGCAGTTTAAGTCACATTAGACCGAACGTCGTCAGGGCTATACCATTCATCCATACTATACGTCAGGACTCGTCTATTCCAAAACTTGGATGGCAATCGGAGATGATCAAAAACACGTCCAAGCAATCCAGCTGTCAAAAATGGACTGATTATTAAAAAATGGACGAACTTCTCACCATCAATGAGTGACATGAGTAGCAACCTAATGCCATGCCTAAATAGAAAATTATCAGAACTTCTGAACACACCTCGTAAGGCGTTGGCGTTGGGTGTAAAAGTTTGAATGGTTCTGAAACTCCGGACGAGTCGCTATCGAACCGGTGACAGTCCTGGGACAACTCGTTTGGAATCCAAGTAGCTCTGCCTCTGTCTAAGTCAAACGATTCCCGACAATGGTGGTTACGAGTCCAGGACATAAAATCATTTCTAACGGCTCAAACCCAGGGTTCCGGTTCGGAACGCCATCTTCCCATTGACCCCATATAAAATGGCCCCACTTCTACACTTTCGGTAGTAGTTGTGACGACGCGGAGGATTAGTTTATTCAGAAAAACATCTCCAATCCATAACCAAATCCAAACGCTCAACCTGCTTTCGAATCGGCGCCTCAGCGATTAACGTGAAACGCGGTTGGTCGTCGGTTGCTGACCGGTTGTAGCACCGGTAGTTTCGCCAACCCATTCGCGGAGTCGCGGTTCAAGGTTGGCGTTTGAAACAAAAACAACAACCAACCAACCTGCCGCCGGCAGAAGAGCCCGTCTGAACCTCTGCGGCACAGTTTGACCTTTTGGTGGATCGATCTGCACGCGCTCTAATCAGAAGACGGAATTCGCGGACCTTTCGCCGAAGCACGATCTGGTGACCTTGGCGCATTTTTTTTTCTGCGGGGGGGGGGGGGGGGCGATCATCAAGCCCATGTAAGAAGCCGGTCACACTCGGGTTCGGGTTGGTCGGGCGATAAATCTCGGCCCTCTGGTTCGCCGTCCAGTCCAAAATCGTTAGCCGGAAACTAACCGCCGGCGCACACGACGCACTAAAAGCTTGCAGTGCCCCTTGGGCTTCGGAGATATCGTCGGTTCATCTCATTTGCATGTGCCGGGCAGAGTTTGAATGTTTTAGCGGGTTCTTCTTGTCGCCGGTTGGCCATATCGCCCAAAGTTTCGGAGAAGAATTACGGACCGCGCGATATGTGGCGATCCCCCGGGTGGCCGAGTGTCGAAGGAGAGTTTTCTCTTATCGGAGGTCTTTTGTTTCTCGGCCGGGTTATCCAATCGAGAGAGAGAGAGAGGAGGCGGTTCCGTTGACGAGACGGACCTCCACAGCAACCAACGCCGCCTAGCGACCAGGTTCGACTCCCCGGGCCGTCGTCGTCGTCGTCGTAAAGCGAATTTTTTGGATGCTTTCGAAAGACGCAACGCGCTGCTGCTGCCACCACCTCTCGGTTGCCACTGGCTGCTACTAATCGCTTCACAGCGGACGGAGACGGCAGCTCTCCGCCGTTCCCTCTGCGGTTGTGACCCACGGGGTCGCAGCTGTCAACGTCTTGACGTCGTTCGAACTACGAAGAGAAGATCGTCCGCAAGTACAAGATCACCTTCGCGCGCGCGCACGCTTTTGTTGGCAGGGAAATGGCAATGGCACTTTTCGGCACCACCACCATTAGTTGCACACAAACACGCACGCACAGGATGCTGGACCGATCGATCGATCGATCGAGATTGCGTAACGCGCACACAGCGGGCAGGTTCAGGCTTTCAAACGGGTCTCGATCGAGTGTCAATTCAGCGCACCGGCTGATCCAGCGCGCGAACGGTGCTTCGCTGAAACGCCACAGACCCGAGTTCGAACCCAGCTGCCTGCGAAATCTTCCCTCTCCTTTTCTCAGGATGTGTGGGTATGTGAAGTTAACCGATGCAGACTCCTGCGGACCCCCGGGAACTCTCTCACGTGGTCTTTCGCTCTCGATACCGATCTGCGCGGGCGCGCACCGCACATCCCCGTGTGCGTCTTTCCTCACTCTAACGATCGCTGATCGTCGCCTCCTTCTCGGTGATCATGCGCATTCGCACCGTCGATCGGCGCGGGGTACGACGCTGGTGCGCATTTTCATTCCAATGTTCCGGCGGGGCGGGGGGCGGTAGACAATCCGCTTGGGTGGTGTGGAGGGGGCAAGAGACTCACCCGAGCTCTCTCTCTCTCTCTCTCTCTCACCACCACGAGCGATGGGCGATCTTGTTTTTCTCCGATGGCAGGAAAATTCACTCGTCCGATCCTCTGGTCGCTTTGCCCCAACGTCCGGCGAAATGTTCCAAGAATTCACGACAGACGGTACCGTGGGCGGGGCGGTTCGGTGGGGCGCCCCGTTGGTCCTTCCGCCCCCCCCCCCCCCCCCCCTCCGACATGTCTGCGCTACGGAAAAGCGCTGCACTGTGGTAAGGTCGGTGGGGTCTCCGATCGTGCGCGCTCTGATCGTCCTGCCGATCGTCTCGGAGGTGTTTTGTTGGCGTCTGGGAGGGAGGGAGAGAGAGAGAGAGAGAGAGCGAGAGATAGACCACCGTGTCACGTCACGTACACCACTGTCTGGCCACTGGCGGCGGGTCCACCACACACCTAGAGGGCCACCCGGTGGACGACGGCGAGACGAGCAGAGCAAACAACGTTTCTATTAATAGCGGTGGAAAATCGAACGGAAAATCAGTACCGAGCCCGACCCGCACGTTGTCGTGTCGTCGTCGTCGTCGCGTGTTCTGTGTTGCCCGTTCTCTGACCTGACCGCTGCTTGCGCGTTGCTTCTTCGTTCGCTCGCTCGCTCGCTGCTCGCTAAGGTAAGGACACCCCCGGCAGTCGTGGAAGAAGGTGACGGGCGGGACGAGTGTGTCTTGGCGGGGGTGCGCGCGCGCGCCAAGAACTCTGCGCACTGCGCAATGGCGAACGCGGCTTAGGCGAGGACTTCTGTGGCGAAACCTGGCGGTGGCGTCGGTGTGGACACAGCACGACAAGGTGAGTGTGTCTTTGTGTGATTTAATTTCCATTGGCTAGTGCGCCACGATCCGTCGATCAAGTGGCGCCATCTGGGTGTCAGAAGTTGGCAGAAGTTGTCAGGGGAAGTTGAAGTTGTGGACTCGCGGTTTCGGTGAATCATGAAGCGTCCGCGTTCTACTTCTACCCGAACCGAATACTTCCCGGGCATCTCGTCGCCTCGATCCGGTTGTGGCAGCTGGTGTTGGTTGCGCGCATGCCCGCGAGGATCACTTTTTTCCGTCCCGTCCCGTGCCATGATGGTCTCGTTTTTCCTGCTTCCCTCCTGTCCCGAACCGAGTCGAGGTCGAGTTCCTCCCGTGAGATTCTGGCTATGCTGACGCGTCGGCAGATGAGTGGTGCATTCGAACCGACGAACGTGGCCATTTGCCGCCAGCTGTCCGGAAATATTTTCCCGTTTCTTTTGCTCTCCCGCTCAGCCATCTCCTCCGGTTGCGGCTGCCTTTCGAACTGTGGAACCTTGGCTAGATTCTGGCTCTGGTCTCTTGGTTGTGAAATGGACCTAAACACTCGGTCCTGAACCGGACACCGCACACCCAGACACAGTGTATCCCAGACAGACGGCGCTGCTCCACACCGGCCTTTGTGCGCGTGCGCATCGAGTTTTCCAACGTCAAGTCCCAGTGACAACATCCAGAAGACGTGCGGCACACGAGTGCGCCATCTTGCGCACGCGTGCCCCCAGCCCGTCTTCTGAGTGCGCGCGTAGGGAAGAAGCCGAGGGCACGTCTTCACTAAATCATTACTTACTTAAGCACCCACCACCAGCCCGCCACCAGCCGCCGTAGCGGCAGCACGCGCAGAAGGATCTTACCGGGGAGCTGGGAGTTCATTAACGACCCGACAGCGCCGCCCCAGCACACAACAACACGCGCAGACATCATCCGAATCGAATCACCGTCAAGAGAGGGCCACCTTCTTGCCCGTTTATCTGTCGTCGTGTGCCGCCGTCTTCCCTTTTAATGAAGCTCGGTTCCCCCTATCTCCCTTTCGCTCGTGCTCGCTGGCTATCTGTCTATCGGTGCCGGGACTACCGGTGGACGGTGGAAAACCTCCGGGAATCATCTTCCTCGTCGTCGTCGTTCCGTACAGCGGAAGCATAATTGCTTTCTGGGCCGTTTGTTGGAGCGATTGTGATCGGCGGCGGCGGCGGCGGCACTTCGCTCGCGGTGCTTCAAGATGCCATCCATCATTCGAGAGCCGCGGAGGGAGGAGGAGGAGGGCCACGTGCGCACGATGGCGTTTCCGGTCCGGGGACGGGGTTTCATGTGACACGCACGTTTACGTCGCGGTTCGTTCGATGTCGGAGGGAAAAAAGTCGAGAAAATCCGGCTGGCTTGCTGGAGTGGCGCATCTTTTGTTTCTCTCTTCCCTTTTCTGTGGCGGCCAGGTTTTCCCCGGACCCGGGGAAAAGGAAAGTGGAAAAATATGAAGCCCAACCAGTGCGTGCGCTCGTCATAATTATCGGTCCAGGGCGGGCGGTCGTGCGCAGATGTGCCAGCCCGGCCGGGAGTCGTGCACTTTTGATACAATACATTCCTGCGAGTTCGGGATAAGATCACCCCGTTTGTGATCAACTCCGAAAGGCTCTCCGGAGGGTCTGGGCCATCGAATGACAGAAAGGGTAAACGTTTTGAAGACTTCCAAAAACACTCACGCACCACCGGAACTCGCGCGATATCTGTGAGTCTGTTTTCCTGATATTTTTCAAAATTTTCCTCGGTTGGATTGCCTTCTGAGAGGCCTGCATGCTGGCGGATCGGCAAAAAAAAGTCAGTGCCAGAGAGGATGTCGTTGGCTCCATGGTGAGCCAGCGAGAAGTTGGAGAACAACCCCCCCGGTAAATGTGAATCCAATTATTTGCGCACGTGTTGCGCTCGGTTCCGCTGCCTGGCGCTGTTTGTGTGAGTGGATGTGTAAACTTTCCTCTAAACTCACTCTTGTCATGCTTCGACTCCATGTTCTGCGAATTGGTACGGATGTGCCAGCGTGTGTTGTCCCGACCTGAGGACGATCTGATGTCGAATCACCCCGAACAGATGCAGGAAATTTTCATCAGAACTTCTTCAGTTCGTTTGATAATTTGAGCAACTGTTGTTTAGAGATTATTTACTCCCTTAAGGAGCATTCTTAAATTGGCGGCTGTACTCACTGAATTTCGCTAAACGTCAATGGGCTCTTTGATTGTCTTGCGATGCCCGTCTTTTTGTGCCCGACATTTATGCGGTTGAAGCGACGACGGAAATCGAACCGGTTACCGGTTCGGCCTACTGTAATCCTACTTCAGTTTGAGGTTATGTACCGTCAGGTCCCACTCAAGCTCAAAACCAGAGGAGCTGATTGAAGCCATCCGTTTTGACCCTTGTTTCAGGATTTGATGATCTGGTTTCGTGTTTCGCTCACTCATCCTGAGCTCCTCGATAGTTCTGTCCGAAACACTACGCTCCACAATCCGTGCTTGCGACCTGAGGCCGTCGGCATCAACCAGATTCTGCTGTAAATTTGCTCAATCGAACCTAACGCTGTACACTCTTTCCGTACCTCTTCCGAAACCGTGTTCCCGGGGGCCTACGGCGCCGTCGGGCCTCCTAACGATCACCCCCCTCTGTTCCCTCGTGCGTGTCCTCGTGGGAGTGTGCGACCGTCGTCGTGCACCGTGGTCGTGTGGTTGTTTTCGAAAACCTTAGGACGTGAAATATTAATTTGTTCTTACGCGCGCGGAGTTCACTTTTCACTCCCTGGGCCTCGGCTGTCGGGTGCGAGCAGCGAAGCGAAGAACGCGAAGAGGATAGAGCATAACAAGATGCTACCGAGTCGCGCAGGAGCCGGCCTGACCTCCCGCCACGGTTTCGGGCCAACCGCAAAGTCCGCGCCAGGGTGCGATGGTAGAGAGCTCGTTGCGTAACCCGAGCGTGAGGCGAAATGATGGCTTTGGATTGAGGACTGCGACGACTGCGGTTTGCCCGGGTGGGAATAGGTGCACCGTTTCCTCGAAAATCCTAGGTCCGGGGTGATAAGCAAATCTCCTGTGTCTAAGCCCGCTGGCCGCTGGGATTGACGCCACGCCACACCAGCCCAAGGTCCTGCCGATCGGTGCGCGAACCCCGTTCCCCTATCTGTGCTTCTTCGTGGTACAATTAACCGTGCAAAGTACGAATCACGGTCTCTGGCCCGGGTCGGTATGCCATTCCTGTGGCTTCTTCTTCTGCGGCTCCGCCGTAGTCGGTTTTCGCCTATAATAACATTGAACGTATCATTAGGCGAATGAAGCATTGCAAGCCAAGTGTTCCGCGATCGTTCCTCCGATGTTTCTCGCTCGGGCGGTGTAATAATCGCCAAATGTAGCAAAAAAGAACCGTCCGCCAAAGAACTGGAAACGGAGAAACAGACACAGAAATTTACGCGCGCGTATTCCGGTCTCTAATGTCTGAGGTGAGGGTTTCGGGTGAGAATTTTGACTCAGCACGGCGCGGTCTTCAAAGCCTACCCGCGGTCGGGGCCAGCCTATTTTGTGGTGGCCCGTAATTTGAGCAGATGCTGGCACGTACTGTTGAATTTCTTCCTAACATGCGCGAGCGATCGCCGTTCGTCTTTGCGCTGAGTCACAGAGTGTGTAAGGCCGTGCCACTTGAAAATGGCGCCGCGCGGCGGGCTTTGGCCGGTGGCTAACGCCAGACACACTTCCGGTTGGAATCATCATCATCATTTGTTCGGTAGCTTAACCCGACATCATCAGCAGCACCGGCTTGTCCGGGGCGATCCGTGTGATTTGCACCGGTTCCAGAAGATTCAAAATATCTATTACACAGATTCGGAAACCGATTCGTAAACCGATTCGTCGTAAACCGATTCGTGTGACACGATCGTTGGACCACCGCCAATCTCTAGTCCAGTCCCAGATAGCTGCACACTTCGGCATAAGATGTCTCCGCTCTCTCGCTGGTGGTGTTGCTGTGGACGCACATGTTTATCGCTTCAGCGACCAAAGGACTACGACCCCTGGACCGCGCCAGCAGCAGACCCCTTGCGCCGGCTGATCTCCTAACGATCTTCGGCCCGCCGTTCTGTCCTCCGTTTGTCACGATGCCTCGGCAGCTGCCGTGGTGGTGGCAGCACCGAGCCGAACGAGTAAGGAGCGGAATATCTGGACCTGGCAACATCTGGACCGGGATGTATCATTCCATTAGATACGAGAGACTGGTGCCTCTCTGTTGGAGTGCGCTTGTCGCGTGGTATCGTTGTCGCTCCCTTCGCCATAGCCCTTCTTGGTACTTGGTTGACTTGGTTCGGTCGGTTCTTCTCCAGTACCGTGCATCCCAGGAGACACCACACCGGGGACCGTGGATTGGGTTTTGGTTTTTTTTTCGTGATGATTCGTCGCGGGGGCCAGCCACTGGATTCACATCCCCTGGATGGAACCAGGACACCAACGGAAAGCCATCCGTTGTTTGGCTAGCGGATTGTGGTTGCGTGAGTCAGACACCCGGGTGGCAGTTCCAGGGCCCGGCAAAAAGTCGGCAATAAAATATTGATGACGCGACGCGTCTAGTGTTGCGTGTCCGTCTGTCCCTATCTCTCTCTCTCTCTCTCTCTTTCTGTGTCTTTTCGTGCCCAAAGGTGCTCGTAAAAGGCAGATGCACCACAGGCCCCGTCACATGCACGCAAAACGAACGCGCAACAACGCGCAAGCCCCGTGCGTAAGGAAAGCGCAAAACGCATTAGTTTTTACTGCCATCCGGCAGCAGAGACAGCAGCATGACCGCACGGCGTTAGGTTGCGCACGCGCCCACGTTGCTCCTGGCCGTGTTTACGCACCGTCAACTACGCCAATGTGCCCGTCGGTTTTGCAGGATCATCCATTCCACGGCGATCCACGGTGTTCGAGAGAGAGAGACGTGTAGGATGAAGAATGGCGTGCGTGCGTTCGTTGTTTTGGAATTTGAGCACGTAGTCTGCAGCAGTTCCTGTGTGTGTTCTGCGTTGGCCTCAACTTCCTCTCGGTTTGTGGGCCGGTAATTCCCGGCACCAAACGCAAACACCCATCCGGACGCCTCCGCTCCGCTCGTAAGAGACCGCCCGTAAGAACCATGGTCAATAGAATTCACTCGGTTCACAGATCATCTACTGACGCTAAGGATCGTTTAAATCATATCGTAACTCCATTTTATTTTATGCTTCTGTGTGCTCTGCATTTCTATGGCAAGATCAGCCTGGTGTAATGCTGTTAGCTGTCACACAACCTAGCTGATCTGCCTAATAATGATGACCATTACTTGCGATAGAATCTTTATTGCGAATCCTCGTAAGAATAAGGTCTGGCAATAAAATGGATGACTGCGAGTTCAAACGCTTAGAAAACCATTATTGTTACCGAAAATGCTTTGTTAAAATTGTATTGCATTGGAATGGTTAACTTTAAAATTGACATCTAATGGCCATTCCATCACCGGAACGTTTCCGTGGCAAAGAACTCCAAAATGATGAGCGGAAACAAACGGGAGAGCCACCTTGTTGTGGGACGGGACGAAAAGCTCATCGAAGATGCTGATCGAACTCAAAGGTTCCATCGCGCACTGATCGTGTTGCTTTTCCGTCGTACTTCATGCCGTAAATGAAACCGATACACCCGGTTCCCGGTGGCCGTGCCTTCTGCCCTGGGAGTAAGCCCAAGGGCAGCCCAGCAATGATTGATTCCATCACGTACTTGAGCCGGGCCGAGATGGAGCTCGGCGGCCGTTAATTATTTGCTTCGGTCGTCGTCGTAAAATTATGAAGTGCCGTAAAACGTCAATCACGGCGGCGGTGTGGACCCACAGGGCTAGGTTGTAATCTCGGTGTGTGTCCGTATTTAGTGTTAAAATTCGTTTCCCCGTTGTCAAATAACCCCAGAACTAGAGACTGTGAGCGGTGATGTGTCATTTCGGTGTGACGTTTATTTTCTGTTGCAAATCGCAGCAAGCCTGGGGTTTATTTTTTTGCTCCTGAAAACCCCACGGGTACCCGGCAAACAAAGGCTACTAGATGTTAGAACGTGTTCGAACCGGATGCACCGCGGGGCACCGGCGTTGTTTTGGCCAACATTCAACAGGTCCTTCGGTCGCCGCAATATGGCTACGTGTGCCAATAAATCGGAGAGCAGTGTGAGCATCGTAATCGAATCGACCGTGCCCGTCCCTCTCACTCTCAGTACGAGCATACTCTGACAGATTGCAGATGTGTGCGTGCGTGCGTGCGTTGGTCCCCGTGTCCTTTATCCCCAACATCCGTTCCGAACCGGTGCGACCGGAAGAAGAAAGGTCAATTGATTTCCCCCGGGGGGGTGGGGATGCAAGATTTTTCCGATCGAAAGCTTTTCACCGTCCCCGTGTGGTCCTTTCACGTGGCCCACTGAAGCCCACGGTGTCGTCGTTCCGTGCGAGAGTCCTTTGGCCCCTTTTTCTCGTCCAACCGTCCATCCGTTCATTGGATGAAATTAAACGATTCATTCCGCTCCATTAGGGCGCGCTCCGCTGCCTTCGAGCCCCTTGTGTATCGGTGTATGACGGTTCCAGGAGGACCGTCCAAAGGGTTGTGTTGGGTGAGTTCGGTCGCTCTGGAGCACAGTGGGTTGGGGCTGAACTCGAGATATGGCCACAGAAAACCACCAAACCCCTTTTGTGGTGTGTGGCAGCAGATGTCGGTGATGGCCATAAACAGATGTTGCCGTCTCACTCTAGTTCCATATATCAGGTATTTATCGGTACACTTTCACCAACTAGTGCGTATCGAACGCGCGGCCTCCAGTGGCCGGTCGGTGGCCACCTAGAATCGGGTCAAACCGCTGTCAGTGTGTTGCGTGAAAAAGAGAGGAAGAGAGAGCGAGAGGGAGAGAGAGAGAGTGACGCACACATACACATCCAGGACCACATCCATCACACCTAACCGGGGACCAACGCACGGAGGCAAGACATAAAACAAAAGCCGATGACGTCCAAACGTGCCCGTCGGTGGTGAGCGTGAGATTTTCTCACCTCACAGCTGCTGAGCTCACCCAGGTTCTCGCTCACCGTTCACATCTCGGAGTGTCTCACCTCTCGGTGAGAGGTTTTTCCACGATCACCTTTCACCTGTGTGGAGCGATCTCATGAAATCTCAGCTTCTTGGAAATTCGATACTGGAGTCATTTGACTGGGATTGGTTGGTTGGAATAAATTTTGTGGAGTCCCTGGCTTCTTGTTGCACACTTCTACTACGCACAGACACGCACACATTGTCGAGTACTCCGTGAATATTCTCCGAGGCTTGTGAATGAATAAAACATCCAGCCTGGTCCGTTTGGACCATTCGTTCGCCCAACAACAAATGGGCCAAAATGTGGTGGCGCAATGTGGCTGGCTTCTCGGGGTTTTTCTCGTCCGTCGTCTCGATTGGTCGATGGTGTGACGTCAAACGCACAGAGTCGATTGCAGGCCGAAATGATGCTCATCATTAAAACATTGTGGGCCGGGCCACCACCACAGGTCGTCAGATGGAGAGATGGAGCAGCGGCGAGGTTAGCTGTTCCAGTGTCCAGTTGATTATGTTTTGCCCGATAATGTCACCGAACGGCCTTGTTGTTGTTGGGTCCTTTTGGGGGGAGAGAACAACCACTGTGTCGGCGTAACTCTGGCCCCATCATACGACCCAGATCCCAGATGATACCCTGGTCCTATTGAATGGAAAGAGGGACCCGTTTTCGAGGTGTGGTGCCATGATGCACTAATATGTAGGTCATGCATTCGGTGTGCCGGTGATTTATTGATCATCCTCTCTCTCTCTCTCTCGGGAATGTTCTGTGGGAGCGAAAGCATCTTCAATATGTAGGACCACCAACGGCAAGCGATCAAATACGTGGGCGACACGGTTCTTGTTTTTATCAATCAACGATTTACTAATGAGCATCGACTCGACCCCTCGGTGAACGGACAAAAAGGAATCCTTTGCGCGGAAGCTTACCTTACGAAGCAATATCAGAGAAGCGTGTGCGCGCTCCGTTTGAATGAATCCGCGGCTGCCGTGGCCCACGTGTCGATGGCGGAGCTTGAAAATAGCGCCCTACCTGGCTGTTAGTCAATGAAGTCGAAGTTTCTTTCGCCACCGACGACGGACACACGACACCTCCTCGGGGGTATTTCGGAACACCCCGGTTCTTCAGCCATCGAATCGGAGTTCCAGGAGTTCCACCGGGTGCCCACCTACTAATTCCGTTCGCTAATGCCGCTTATTGAATTGTTGACGGACGGGTCTGATTCTTACCGCCCACCACCAACTGAAGGCAGGTCCGCAGGGCCACACCGAAGGCCAGATAGTATCGATCGGCCAGACTGCGATGTCTGTGTCTGTCCGATGCCTGATTGTGCGTGTGCGGTTTTTAATTTTTAAACACGTCCCAGTCCAATACCCCGTCCAGAAAGAACGTTTGTTGCTGCTAGTGATGTTTATGCGTCCCATCCGAGACAGACCGAGAGTGAGAGAGGGAGCGCGCGGTGCTTTCTGGGCTACCCCCCACGTGAATGCAACGCGTGAGGCCTACCGTGCGTCTCCATCGTCGGCGGCGCGATTTATTTTTCTTTAAATGGCCACAATAAAGTGGTATGCGTTGTCGGGCACACGCATCGCTTTTGTTGCACTGCAGGGAAGCATTTAAGATGCGCACGATAAGAACAATCCCGTGTTCCCGGGACATCTAGCGACTACACCGCACAGGAGGGACTCGTCCATAATTTATCACCACCACCGCGCGTAGTGTGGAGTAAGTGACAAATTGGAGAAACATATGCTGCCCACAAATCATTTTCCAGCGTCCGCCAGCGCTTACGTCCATGCTGTGCCAAGAGACCGAGATAGAGAGAGAGAGCGAGAGAGAGTATCGAGTTGCACGTGTGCGGCTTTTTGTGGGCGAGAGCGAGAAGCCGATCCTAGCAGCCTGCGTTGCATGTCAGCAGCTGTGAAGTGAGTTTCTCGAAGAAGCACACGAGAAAGAGAGAGAGAGAGAGAGAAATAGAGCAGCGAAGCGAGAGAAGCGAAAGTGAGAACATGGAAAAGGTGAGAAAAACCGAACCGCGACTCTCAGCTCGTACACAAAAGAGAAAAAAGGGATTAGTCGCTCTCTCTCTCGCGCGCGCGTTTGAAGGAGTTTTCCCGATTGGCTGTGCTTTTCACACCCTTGCGTCACTGAGCGGGCCGGGAGGCCGTTTCGTTGCGGCTAAGGTTTTCTTTGACACGGTTCACCGCTCTCGACAGGCACATTCCATCGCAGCGAACGAGACCCGCGTGAGTGAGAAGGATGCGTATCGCTCGACTGCTCTCGCACACACCGTTCGCTCACCAACTGTCACCGTCAGGATACGATGGCTCGAGCGGGCAGAGATTGCTACGATCCGAGCTCTTGCTCGGTACTTGAAGAAAAACAACGACTCACGGGAGGTCAACGCAAACCTCTTGTGTTTTTCCTTCCGTTGGTTCGTAACTCACTCGCATGGTGCGCCAACGTTTGACAGCCATCGGGCATGTGTGTGTGTCTGGCATTGACAAGCACCGGGACCCAGCCAGGGAGACACAACGGCTCGGTGTGAGACGATGTGTGTTGGTATGGCGGCCGCCACCGTTGCGATTCGGCACGGATTCTCGGTCGGGAGATCCATCTCGTCGCGCGCTGTTGCTCGGCTGTTCGGCTCGGCCGTTGTGATCCTTGCGTTCGTCGGTTGGCGCAGCCAGAGAGAGCCTAGAGTCGGCCGCGGCCACCAGCACGGCCCCAGAACGTACGAAGTCGTCGCTCGTGACGGAGGTTCGTTTGCGTCGTCGCTGTCGCGCTGTCGTGTTGAACCCGGACCACACCGCGGGATCACCGTTCGTCCATCCGTCCGTGTCTGTGTGCGTGCGCGCGTGTGTGTGGGGTGTGCTTGGAACCGGCCACCCACATAGAAGAGCCCCCCGGCAGTGCCAGCCCCTCGGAAGTCAGGTGCTCACTCCGTGTGTCCGTGCGTGCATGCGTTTATGTGAGTGTTTGTATGACGTGAAAGTCGTGCCGCAAAGCCACCGCAAATCGCGCCCCCCCCCTGTGTGTGTGTGGGTGTGTGTGCGGGTATGCGTTTTTTTGTTTTGTTGTATCGACAAGTGATAAAGTTTGGCGCAAACACAGAAAACCCCGCGTGAATGCAAGTGTGTTCGGGTTGGGCACCGGGTTTTTTTCTTCTTCTTGTTGGTCTGGTCTGGGCCTAGATGTGATAAGAGTGATAAAAGCCAGTCCACCCAGTTGCAGCCGGACCGTCGGCAGCTGCAACCAGCGATCAAATTCTCTATCGGACGTTTCAGTCAGTGGTCACTCTCTAAGGGGTCCGATGTTTTCAAACTGAACCGTTCCCCCGAAGACATTTCTTCACCTTATTTTGTCAACGGCCAATGCACACCCCTAAAAATCCCCTGATAATCCACCGTGGACGCATGGTTGCCGTGGGGGAACACGGCTATTAAAAACACTACACTGGAACCGAACCGAAGGTGGACACTAAAAATAATCCCAGACATTAAATAATAACTACTAAAAACAGGAACTGCTGCCGTCTCGCTTTCGCTGCTCGCCTACAGCGTCATCGCGACGCTGCGTACGCGTCACGGCATCCCTCGGAGGATGAAGGAGACGATGGCTTCGGCTTAGGCCGGCTCCTGGCCACGTACAAGTGTGTGCGTGTATTTGTTTGAACTCCCAGGAGGGGGTGCATATATTGGCATTCGTGGTATTATTATTAGTTCAACATTTGCCATCACCAGCCAGCCAGTCAGCCAGCGAGCCAGGCTCTAGGTCAGCGGCGGCGGCGACGACGACGGCGTCGGCAGCGACTGCGGCAACGATTGTGTTGTTGATGTAGTGTGTAGACGTGCATAGCTCGGGAATTCCCTTTTTATTAAAAATAGGACCAAAAGCGACGCCACAACATTAGCTTTTGCTCGCCGGCGGCGCGTCTGGTGTTTTGGTGCGCGACCGGCGTAAGACGCAAACGACGCGATCTCCTCCCAACTTTGATGTTCTTAAAGTAGCGGGTTTGTTTATTTTTTGACGCAAAACACTTTGAACCGATCGATTTTTTGAAAACCGATTGTTTGACACTCAGAAGCTCGTCCCTCATCAATCGGAAGGAACCGGTTCGAACGTGGGAACCGGATCGCAGCAACCGACGGATGGGCGGCCTGTGAATCGATATGTGGAAATGGTGCAGCTCGTGGACTAATTGAGCACCGTAAATGAAGCATTACCGAACGTCCAATACTGTTTTTTCTACGCAGCTGTGGCAAAAGGCGAAGAGAGAAAGCGAATTTAGCCCGACAACGACCTGCCCGGGACTCCTGTGTGCTGTGTGTGAAGGCTGTGGGAAAATTCCAGTGGAAATTATATGTGCTGCAATGCATGGGCTCATCATAAGGTCGTGTAGTCAATTTAATGCCCATGCCCTTGAGGTATCACGTGGAGAGCACCGTCACGGATGATAGGAAAAGTGTCATCGGTAAAGTTGGAGTGTCCGGTGAAGTAGCAAAAGAAGAACGAACGCCCCCCTCCCCCGGGTGTCAGCAGATCCCTTTAACCCAGTGGGCCAGTGGGGCCAGTGTAGTTCCCATCGACCCATCGGCACCGTGTCCGGGATATGGATAGGTGGAGCTGGTCCGTCACTATCGTCTAGCGCCGATGGTAAGAGCCTTCGTCCCCTCTGGCGTTGCATAATACAAAAAGCAGAATGATCCCGACTTCTCGAACTGGTAGAGAACTAGAGCACGTTGAGTTGTTATGCTGATTGTTATGATGGACGCGTGATGGGCCTTTGAAGGTTCACCAGCAACAGGAGGCCTTCACCCCGGAGGCCCGTGATTCCGAAGCGTAATTCCGTGTGGGCTGCCAGAAGAAGCTCAACGCTCGTGGCTCGCAGAAGAGAGCGCTCGAACGGCTTGAAGGACTCGCTGTGGCGGTTAGGGGGCCAGCGAGCGAGGGCCGGCAGGAAAATCGTTATTTTTTCTTCCTTCCAATATTCAGGGCTGTATAAATAATCAATTGTGTGACCTTCGGTGTGTTCGGGCTGTCCTGCTCCGCCCTCCCCGGATCGCGGTGTGTGCGGCGAAGGCTGCGAAGGCTCTTCGGGCGCTCACCAGTATCGGGCACACGAGTTTTGATTTCCCTGCGACGAAGAGATTGTTTTCTGTTGGCCCCCACGATTTCGTTCGTGAAGAGAGGCAAACGAGTTAAAAGTCATCGAAAGACGGAGCGAGCGAGAGAATACGTTTCTTTCGATGGAACGAAAAGGACCGGCGGGGCCGTCTCTCTTATGCTGGCCTCGACACATTCTCTCTCATTATTGAGTGTGAGTGGAAAGAGGAGCACTCCTAAGCGTCCTTCCGGAGCAGCGTCCCAGTGCTCGGTGTGTTGCGTGTCTGTGTTGGTGTTCTGTGCACACAACACTGCACGAAAGCAAAAGCACCCCGTCGTCGTCGTCGTCGTGGGCGGATGTGGCGTTATTTGGGAAGAGCATAATGGAAATTTACAGCATATTTCGCGCATTTTCCTGTGACTTCCATCCGGTCGCCGGATGGCGATGACTGGATGCGGCCAATGAAACACGCCAATGGCCCTGGCGAAGGCCACAAATTGTCGCCACACCGAAAGGTGCAAATCTCCACGGGACGAGAGAGCGAGAGAGTGAGAGAGAGAAGCGTGCGTGAAAATCACAGACCCCTGAACATGAGAGGTAACAGCAATCATATCTTCGAGGGTCTTTGAAGCTCTAGCTGCTGTTGGCTGGCACCTAACAAGGTTAATCCACGTGGCTCCAACAGCAGCCCGGTCCGCTTGGGCCCGCGGAATCAATATGGTGAATAATGGTAAAAAGATTGGATTACCAGCGCGGGACCACAGGCGGGTGGAGAATGTCGGAAATTTCGGAACAAAAACGGATAATTTCATCGCTCCCGCAAAATTAGATTACGAAGCATTCCATCAGTCACGAGCCTTTTTTCGCGATCGCGCATGAAATACCACCAACCACCAGGCGCCTCCATCGGATGATCCGCCGGCACCATGCGCCTCCACCGGAACGCCACACAGTGGATGGCGGCAGGATAAATGCTTAGCCCAAGGCCCTCGAAACTGAGGGATGCTTTGTGCCTGTTTGCAGAATGTTGCCCATCGCCCAGTTCGATTGTCCGGCTTCCGTGGGCTGTCTGGCCGGTTGCGCGAAAGTGACCTTTTACCTGTGGCAAGGAGAGAATGTTTCACGCAATTCCCTCAAGTCGTGCCGTGTCGAAAGGCGGAACATCATCCACCAACAGGTTCTGGCTTGTGGCTGCCCTGTCTTGCCTCGGTCTTGGACGCACGAATCGAGCTAAAATGTCGTCTTCCGTGGGTGAAGTGGAAAAAGAAGACGTTGTTGAAGACGACCCGTGATGCTTTCCAACATTAACCGTTGACTCTGTATGTGTGCTGTGTGTGCTGAGTGTACTTTATTCTTTGCGGTCCGTGTCTTTCACCTCACGTCAGGGTGGGTTTTTTTCCCCTCTTTTCGGTCGGTCTTAGCTCCTCAAACCGATCTATGCTGCTGCTGCATGGCTTGTCGCACGGATCAAGCATTCCATCAAATCAATCCAGTCGACGGGAACGCGTCGGGAAAACAGGAATGCCATGCCGCGCTCCTCTAAATTGTAGCCCAAGACGAAAAACCCATTTACGTGTGTAAATCGACAAAAGGAATCATAAAAAACGAAACCTCTGGGGGACCTCTTCAAGCGCGACGGCCGACTGTCCGCGTCGTTACGTGGAACGAGAGCGTTTCACGGCCCAGCCCAGCGCCTTCTTGTTTGCTTTGCATTTTCTTCTTCCCTTCCGTTTGGCCCAGCCCAGTTCTGTTGCTGCTGCTGCTGCGCTGAGCGGTGATCGAGCTGCGCGCTTCTCCGCGTGTTGTTGATGATCTGTACGGCGCGGCACAAGAAACAGCTGCACAGCCGCGTGAGAGATCACGGGTGGGGGGAAGGCCAGGGTGGAGTCTCCGCAACCACAGCCCCCCACAGCAAATGAGGTCAGGAAGGAAGGAAGGAAGGAAGAAAAACCAAAGCGCGACAAACACACCCGACATAACATTTAAGACTCGCAAAGGTTGCCCCGGGCTCCTCGAAGTAAGGATATCGGGTGGCAAAAGGGGGACGCAGCGAAAGCAGGAGCGAAAGAGAGAGAGAAAGAGAGAGCGATCCTGAGATAAGTTACGGGCCAAGATGCGCCCCGCTGACTCAACGTCGTCTTGCGTCGCGGTACTAGCGCGCTGTGTAAAAGGGTAGTGGCCAAAAAGAAGAAGAAGAAACCCTTTCGGAGATCGTTTTTCACACACGCGCACAGACTCATCAGTAGTCAAGCGATCAAACTCTGTCCGCAGCATAGTAGAAGAGTCACGATCGCGATTGAAACGATCGTAGTAGACGGCGGCGCTGTGAAAGAGAGTGGGAGAGAGAGAGAAGGAGAGAGAGCTAGAGCGAGCAAAAGAGATGATGGTGATTGCTGACGTTTGAAGGTTTTTCGGCAAAACACCGGGAAACTAGCGGCCCGGTTCGCCCGGACCACCACGACCACGGCTGTTATGTATTCCGCTCGTATATATTACGGCTGGGGCCACTACCACACGCTCAACGTTGTGGGGTAAGGGTTGCCAGCAACAACGCCACAGTTGAAAGCATCGCCTACCTATACCTCTGCCTAGCGCGCACCGATCGTCCTCATTGGACGCCGGGGCGAAGAAAAAGCAAAACATCCAAGACGGCGACGGCGGCGCTGGCATTCCGTTTCCGATTCGACGATCATGCGCCACCACCGAACCTCTCGATCCCTGTACGCGCTCGGTCGGAGGCTGAAGGAGCGGAGCGCGTTTAAGAAGCTGACGCTGACGCACACGCGGGAGCGCTGCGGTGTTGCGCGTCGATTCGTGGCCGCGGCCATCCGTTGCCCTTACATGGTTCCAATGCTGCAGGAGGCCAACCGCTCAACGATTCTATCTTTCTCTACAGTAGATCGTCCGTTTGAAGCTGGCCGGGAGTGGAACTCCCGGATCAATACCATTTTAAGTGGAGTCTTTCGGTCCCCGGAACCGAAACTCTGGGTTGGGGGTCGCTGTCTGGGGATTTTTATGAGCAACTGGACACGGACTGCTATCGTTATCGATGTATCTACACCGTCCGGAGCAGAAACTCCAAAGTTCTTGTCAAATTTTCTCAAAAGCTGGAAGAGGGCGCAATGCTCTGTGCTGAGACACGCGGGTTCAGCACACGGGAAAGACCCGTGACAACCCGGTGCGGTGCGGTCCATAGCTCTTGTACACAGCTAGCCGTTCTAGTAGCGTGTTCCGCTTCGCTGTAATGAAGAATGCTTGAAGTGACACACGCGAAGACGACGGCGACGACGACGACGACGACGTAACGATGCCATAAAGTCGAGAGGTGAAGCAACACACCAGGCAGGACCAGGCACATCACCAACCGAAATGCAGAAGAAGAAACAACGCGGCGAAGATGATGATCATCACTCCGGTTGTTGCTGTCTTTCGGGGGAGACGGTAAAATTCTGTGTTTGGCAGGGCTACCAAGCGTGTTTGTCTGTGTCCGTGTTTGCAGTAGTGTGATGCCGCGCCGTACCGTACCGTTGGTGGAAACGCGGTGTTTTCCGCTCGGGCCGGGTCACATCGCAGCATCATCGTCGTCGTCGAGCATTTTCTTACCTAACATCGAAACGGTGCCAAATGCGTCGTCGTCCGTCCGTCCGTCCGTCCGCGTCACGGTTCCCAAACCCCTTAGCCAGCGTTCTAATGCTGCCGTGGAAAGCTTGACTTTTCTTGCCCACGGTTTTCGATGGGGCCTTCCGATCCCGGTCGGACTCGGTTGGTCGGCCTCGGTCGGAAGAAAATCCTAGCCAAAATTGGCCTCTCCATTGCCCGCCCGTGTGCGCGCGTTGTGTCTGGTGATTCGAATTGCTCGCGTCTCTGCATCATTCCGATTCGCGAGGCGTCCCTGGCAGTTGGCAGCCGTTTTTCCGATGCTCTCCGATACTAGGTTTTGGCCCAAAACAACACCTCTGGAATGGTTGGGGGTACCCGGGTGGGGCACTCTGCAATTACCACCTTCGAACCGTATCTGGGACCCATCCTGCTGCCAGCCGCTTCTCGCGGGGAGTACATTGATCGGCGCTCCTTTCGAATCCGATTAACCGGACCGGTCGGTATTCTTACGTAACCCCCCGGCGAAAAGTATCGACCTCCAAGAACTGCGGCTTAGTTCCCAAAACTGGTTCTAGTTTTTCGTTTGCAACTCTAAAGAACCTCGTGCGAAGTTACTCCTAGGAAAAAAAAGGGACATTTGAATCATTAGAACGAGATCCGAGAGCGTGTTTTGGTTGACCACACGGTTAATGAGGATGGAACCCGAGCGTGGCCCACCAACCACGATCAACAGGGCGAAAGAATGTCGCTCGCGATGGGCGATAATTTGCTACCAACACGAACGCACACGCGTTTGATACGCACACAGCTGAGGTGTGCGCTGAGTTGCTGAGACGAGATCAGCGTAGGCCTCCGTTTCGTCACTAAGTGGAGATGCACCCCAAGATATGAGCGGTGCCAATGGTTTCTGTCAATCGAAGCGTGTTCTTAGCAGGCCCTGGCTGTGATAAATTAGTTTCATTTCACACGTAAACAGGCGAGGGTCGCCATCTTTAAGTTCGCCAACCGAAACATTCAATTTAGCGAGCGACAATAATTATCGGCCGCCGATGGGCCGATTTGAATTTGCATTTAGCACGTGCGGCGTGCGGTGTGAAAATCCGGGCCGGGAGGACACTGGCGGACGGGCTACCATGTGGCTTAAGTCCCGTGCAAAATCGGAACAGAGTTCAAAACGCGTGTAAGACTCGGAGTGTGCATTATTGACCGTGGCTCTTGTCGTGTTGGGCGAAACGAAAAAAGGAAACCCCCGCGTCACTCACTTGGGGTGCTTTGGGTGAAAATTCAAATTCGCATCCTTGAAGGACGACATTAATGTATCGATTATTCGTGGGCATGCTTATTGCTTGCCGTCGTCCCACCTTGGCCGTGGCCACGTATGCTGGAGAGCGGCCGGAAAAAGGTCGCCTTTGCATGCCAAGTTTATATCGACTTGTTTTGGTGGGGCCGCTGGTTCTCCCCTCGGGGCTCTCTCGGGTGGTTAAATCCCCGTTGGCCAACAAACACCACTAGCGCGACCGACCGACGGGAACGACGACGACGACGGAATAGCGCAGTGAGGTTTCGTAGGTTCGCGTGCCCGCAACAAACAGGCCGACAGAGAAGGGTTATGCTTTCCGCTGCAACACACATATTAACCGTGGGGCAACCGAGGCTTCATTAAAGTGTGGCAAATTTATTGCTGTGTGTGCCAGGAAGCCAGGAAAAGTTTCTTCCGCCCGGCGCCCGCACGCCGAGGCCTTGGCATTGGGGTTTTTAACACGCATTTTAAATGTCACTTGACCACTTGTGATTAGGGCAAAGCGAGTACCTCCGTGTTCGTTGCCGTTGAACCGGGTCTGGCTGGAAAGGCTTTACGTCAAATATGCAAAATACGCCGTCCGCAGCAAACGAGGGGACCCACAGCAGCGAAAATAACCTCTGGCTCGGCCCTTTTTGTGACCAGTGTCCTTTTGTCCGTCCCGTTCCGCACGTTATTAAACGTACTCCTTTCTTCTACAGCAGAACGCGTGGTCGCCGTATTTGAAGGGCAGAGACAGCGCCGCGCCGCATTATAAATGCTTCTATGGTATAAAGAAAACTGAGTACTCCAGGACGGCCAGTGCTTGAACTTGAGTTGAGGCTCCCACCCGATAGGAAGGCTTCGGGTGCCGCCAACGGGCCTCTGCAGAGCACGACAGCAGCAGCAGCAGCAGTGTAATGCAGTGTCGTTAGTTACCAACGGCGTGCCCCCCGCTGATAGGGCCGAGGCAAAAGAAGGACGTTATCGAGAGATTTACGACGAACCCGCGCGCGCGTCTGTGTATGTGTGGGTAGCGTAGGAAATCAGCAAATAGTCTGAGTGTTGACCACAGGAACAACGAAACAACGGTTCAAGATCGGTTCAGAAGAGGCAAGCCAGGTAGCTAGCAGCGCTCGCAGTGGCACAGTAGGCTGTGCTCCGATATTGTGGCCACCATCATAGCGGATCAGCGAGCGGCTTCACGATGGGACGGAAAAAGATACAGATTTCCCGGATAACGGATGAACGGAACCGGCAGGTAGGTTAGGTGCACACGGAGCCGGTGGACGCGCTTGGCCGTACTAATGCTTTGTCGTACTTTCTCCGTGTTTCAGGTGACGTTTAACAAGCGCAAATTTGGGGTGATGAAAAAGGCGTACGAACTGTCGGTGCTGTGTGACTGCGAGATCGCGCTGATCATCTTCAGCAGCAGCAACAAGCTGTACCAGTACGCCAGCACGGATATGGACAAAGTGCTGCTAAAATATACCGAGTACAACGAGCCGCACGAGTCGCTGACGAACAAGAACATCATTGAGGTACCTCTAACGGTGTGATGCTGCAACTGTTTTCATTGATAACCGATATTACTGCACCAAACGGGACGAGTGTGTCTGTGTGCGTGTTGATCAAGATTCTAACCTGCCCCGAGTGGCGAGCTTTGCTTTGGCGATCCGCTTCCAAACTAACTTAACCCGCAACGGCCCGTGTTAAGTCTGTTTGCCGAAAGCGCTTTTCTTTATCCACAACACATGGGCGGAAAAGTCCGGAGCCGAAGAAAGAGAACTAGATTGTGTTTTTGGTTCAAAATTAACTTTATTCATTTCCATACCACTTTTGTGGAACGATTTGTGTTTGCCTCAAACTACTCAGATGACGATCGTTTTGGTTCCGGCGTGAAGTGATGGTTCATCATGGTTCATCCATTGTCACAGATTGACGCAAAAATTTCGGTCTTTTGATAGTCTTCACAAAGTCAGTTAACCCTAAGCAACTTCATTTTTCGATCATTCAAAACGATTTCGTGGATTGTTTTTTAATGTTTTGTCGCCTCATTTGGACGTTTTGTTATTGTTTCTAATGGGGCGGAGTCCTTGTAACACGTTGTGAACATTAATTTTAACAGCTTTCCTTGCGAAGGTTAGTACTAACTGAAAAAGCGGTATTAGCACCGAGACTTTTCAGCCCATGTGTTATGTTGCCCCTTTCAATACATATCCAATGCATGGCCCCATTTTCATGCTAAAAATTCAATTGATGGCCCTCGCGTGTGTGTGTGGTTTCAATGTGCGGTAATAGAGTGTGACCAATTGAAAAAGCGGAAGCGTCTCGCCGAAAGCGCCCCCGGTCCGTATTCTTGTAAGTCCTGTCTGCTCACAGTTGCAGGTGAACGCGCAGAAAGAGAACAAAAATGGCACCATGTCGCCGGACTCGCCGGAACCGGAGGATAGCTACAATCTCACACCGCGCACGGAGGCAAAGTACAACAAAATGGATGAAGACTTCCAGATCATGATGCAGCGCAACCAGCAGCTGTCGGCCAGTGTTGCCGGTAGCGGTGGTGGCGGCGGCGGCGCTGGCGGTGGCGGTGGCGGAGGGCGTTCGAGCATGGCCACCAACAGCTACACGCTGCCGGTGTCCGTGCCCGTGTCGGTGCCGGTGATCGGAACGTACAACGACTCGATGCTCCAGAGCAGCCCGCAGATGGCACACAATAGTATTAGTCCCCGGCCGTCCAGCTCGGAAACCGATTCGAGTTCGTGTCCCATTTCCGACCCACCCCGCGACGTCTACCCACTGACTGATCAATTTTTCGTTCCCTCTCCCGACAGTCTATCCCTCTGGCGGCATCCTGGAAATGTCCAACGGATACCCCCATTCGGCGTCACCCCTTGGCGGATCGCCGAGCCCCGGACCGAGTCCAGGTATAGGAGCTCATCAGGCACACAATAATAATAACAACAATAACACCCATAACACCCATAACAAAAGTAAGCATGGTTTGTTTTTGCTACCCTTTTTTTGTTTTGTCTGTGTTGTGCACTTTCCCGGCGTGCTTCTCTCGGCTCGAGCTCGATCTTTCGAACGATACCCGGATGGTATTCGAGTTTCTGAGCCACTCACCAGGCCCAATTTTTTCGCGCACGGATAATAGCTAGAAGTGTGTTTAATTCCAAAAAGTGTTCAGTTCAACGTGTAATGGCAGAGCGCGTTTTGGCCGCCAGCCGGCGTCGGTTTGGAGAAGCGGATTCGCAGTGAGAGAGAGAGAGAGATTTCAACATAACTACATAGCAACATCTTGATAACCGTGTGTTTTGTGTTTTGATTTAACAGAGTTTTTGTTTTTGGAACGTCTAACGTTTGCTGAACACTAATATTCGAACTTTGGATGATTTTCCTTTTCTTACCTTCGCTTGTTGGCTCCGGCCGTTCTAAGGCGTGTGTTGTGCCAAACTCACTAAAAACCATCCATCGTCGAAAGACGAGCTGCGAGAACGAGAAAGAAACCAAAAGGGAAATTGTAAACAACAAAAGTAAAACGGATAACGCTAAAGTGTCTTATTTTCAAACAGAGTTCCATTTTGATAACGCAGTCCAAACGATAAAGCAAAGCCCATCGGGCGGTAGCGGAAGCTCCGGCTCACGGTCGACCAATCTGCGAGTAGTCATCCCGACGCCCATGAACCCGACCGTCAGTGCGGACGACATTTCTTACGTAGAGGTACGACGTGGCGCACACTTTCAGCGGTTCATCTCCTCACCTCATAACCCTAATTCCTTTGGTTCCTTTACACAGCACACGGCCCGGCAACAGACGAATTTAAACACACCGGTAGTGGCGCTGCAGACACCGATTCCGGGACTGACGAACTACACGACCACGCTCGGGTCGTTCGGGGCGCAGGACTTTTCGCTCAACTCCGACATCATGATCGGCCCGTGGGGCGCCACGTCCAACCACAGCCAAAACACGTCGGCCGCAGCAGCCGCGGCCGCCATGGGCAGCTTGCAGCACTCTAGGTTAGCACACACCGATCCACCGATTGATCCACCCGCGAGGCGAGTGTGGCCGCGGAATTTTTTTTTCTAACCTGCGGTGCGTTAATACTGTGCTTGAACTTACTCAGAATACTTTTCAGCGGTTTGCCCCATCTAGCCGTGTCCAACAGTACGCCACCTCCCTCGACTTCGCCCCTGTCGGTGAAAATTAAGGCGGAACCGATCTCACCGCCGCGGGAGCACCACAGCAACGCGTCGCATCACCACGGGTCCGGCATACCCGGTGGTGGCGGCGGTGGCGGAACCAATGGTGCTACCGGGGCGGCAGGCAGTGCGAATGGACCAGCGAGCAGTGGCGTGAACAGCGCACCCAACCAGCCAAGCAGCCAGCATACGAACGGAAACAATGCACAGCAACTAAGCTCGATGGGCGGCAACGTGGTGGTCAGCGGAGGCGGTACGGCCGGGGGTTCGTTAGGCGCCAACCTCAACCACACCCATATGATACACTCGAGACCTTCCTCGACCGGCCACCTAACACCGACACCTGGTAAGTTGTCGCAGGACGTGACGGTCCTCAAGAGTCACTCTCAGAACCGTAATGAACTGACCTGGGGTTCCCACTCGTCAAAACAGACTCCTATATGCCTATCGGGGGGCATCTGGCAGGTTCCGCGACGCCAACCAACGCACCGTCGCCGGTCGATATCAGGCATCTCAGCACCGGTGGCAGCCATCTACCCGAGTACGACGCTCCGTCCGCCCAGGCGCATAAAAGACCAAGAATATCGGAGGGTTGGGCGACATAGCCCCTAAAGACTGGCGGCGGCGGCGGCCCTACTGTTGGTTCCCGTGGTAACGATGGTGGCCATTGCTATCTGGATGATAACTCGAACCAGATCGTGATAGTTGAGGCAGACAATGGCACTGGGAGCACCAACCTGACCACACACAAGCCTCTCCAGCAACAACAGCTTCACGGTCACCACAACCATCATTACCATTTGCAGCAACTCCAGCAACAGCAACACATTTCGTCGCAACTGTTGCATCCTTTCTATAACCAGCAGCAGCACCACCATCATCATCATCAACTCCAACGCCAGCAGCAGCAGCAACAGCAACAGCATCTGCCCAGCAGCAACAGCAACAACAGTAACCATGGCTACTCCAGCCAACCCACGTCGCCATATCACAATCATAATAGTAACAGCAGTGAAGCGAAGCACCTGTCCGCGGGACACTCCCCGTCACCCTCGCTGAATGGCGGCGGTATCACAGTGGATGCTCAATCACAACAGTCCATCGCCGCCACCTCTATGCCACCACACTACTAAGCGGTGCTGGTCGTAGCAGCGCGCTGGCTAATCCTTGATGAAGGATTTCGGGATCGGATCCCGCGTCTTGTTGGACGCACGCGCGCACGCACATACACAGCACACTATTTGGTAGTGCAGTGGACACTTTATTTTCATCGGGTGTTCTTTAGGGTTCCATTCCCAAGTGGAAGACTTTGCCTGGGACCGCAATTATTGTGCAATATTATTGAGATGTTTTCGGGGTTTTCGGTTTGTGTCCCAGTCCCCCCAAACCCAGCGTTCGCTTAGAAACTTTTTGTTTCCCTGCCACAGGGGACCGCTCGGCGGTTGTAGTGGCCAGATAAGTAAGTAGTAACGTTGTGTGCTTAGCGAAGGAAACTGTGTTTCCGAACTCTCTCTCCGGGTCGAGGAAATTGTACACTACTGTGGCCAAAGAATATCGGAATCGATTTATAAATTAAAAGATCTTTATTTATTCTTCTACATTCGTTTTATCACCCTAAAAGTAGTCTGCCCCTTAATGCAATACACTTGGTATCAACATTTCTCCCCTTTTTAGTATCAACCCCCCTTTTTAGTATCAACATTTCTCTTTTCGGAGACTCCAATAGTCACTCGAAATGATTTCCAACGATGATCCTTACGAACTTCCAACAAGGTCCTTAAGGTCCTGGACCTGAGGTCCTGAGTTCGAGTTCCTAGACCGGCGAGAGACGTTCTTTATGGCAGGCCAAAACCACTCGCCGGTTGTAATTGCCGGATGAGGAGGATCCCGCGACCGTCTTAAAATCACAAAACAGTCTTTGTCTCTATCGGAATTACAAAAAAAAATCAAAGTTCTCGGTATTTTTTGGCCATACTGTGGTATACGTGTATGCTGAGGAATATCTTTCTCTGTGTGTACACGTGTTGCAATTGTTTATGAGGCCATTCCTTTTCAGATTCTTGTATTCGGTGATTGGCTAAAATTCTTTTCTTCCCCGTCAAGAAGGCCGCAACTCGAACAGAAACACTCGATTGTCCGATCCGGCGATGTGATCCATAATGGCCCATCGATCGATCGTTCATAGTGTATGACTTCTATGACATCAGTGTGTGACGTGGGTGTGCGTGTTCGAGAGTGTCCCGCGTTGCGCAACAGTAGTAGCTGGTGGTGATGCCATATATATGCCGTAATATAAAACATTGATCCCGAGCCAGACATATCAATCCAGAGGGAGGATTCATCCAACTCCCGTTGGTTGGGATAGGAGTATAGGACGTAATTATAACTGTCTCGCCAGTCTCAGAAACAGTAGAGCGGAAGGAATACTAGTGTGTGTCTGTGTGTGTGTTTGTGTTGATGTGAAGAGCGTACGGTCACAGAGAACGGAGAAAGCCCGATATCTACACAACAATTGATGATAGAACTGTAAGGACAGACAGCCGCCAGCCGGCAACCCGAGATAGCTCTTCACGATGATAGCGACAGCGATACGGAATGACACACGTTGGTGGAAGAACTCATAGAACACAAATGGGACAAACAATTACACACATATACACACAGTTTCGACTCTGGTATGGGATGGAAAAACTGTACTCTAGCGATAAGCTATAAGCGATGAATATTTCTCACATCGTTAAAAAAACACACAGCGCGAAAGAGAGAGAGAGAAAGAGAGAGAGAGAGAGAGACAAAGTCGAAAATCGGCAAATCTGGAGAAGAGAATTGCGAAACAAATATGAAAACAGCATAGTAAACAAAACAAAAAACTGTAACAACTAGTTTGTGTGCCATTAATAGGATTACTTCTCTGTATATTTTACAATTTAGTGACACGAACAAACCAAGGCAGGGGAGAAAACAAAGAGAGAGAGAGAGAAAAAGAGAGAAAGAGGGAGAGAGGGAGAGAAAGAGAGAGATAGAAAAAGAGGTGACAGAAGACATGTGGACAACACACTTAGCCTTAGTAGAACATTAAACTTAGACCACAGGTAACAAACAACAATCCGGCGAGATCCGGGAAGCAGAAGCCATGCGGACCGGTCCGTGCCGTGCCGTGCCGCGTGCTGTTACTTTAGTTTGGATAGCCACGTTTTTCTACGTTTTTCTCGGTGTTTGCTCTTTCCCTCCAAGCGTCCTCAGTTAGTAGTATCGAGCCTTGTCGTTTGCGTTTTGATTTTAACCATTCTAGTGACTATTATGTTTGATCGTACGATCGTCTGTGTTTGTGGTGCAAAACCTAACACACAGCCACACATATGCGCGCGCTGGCACTGTGGATCATGGGGGGAGCTAAGAGTGGTTTTATGTGACCACGGCTTTAACAAACGGATAACGGTCGTAAGCCGTGCGTGATGATCGCACGTTGTAGCGTGTGATCGTCGTGCGAACGGATCGTGCAATATCGTCAATATGTGTGCTTCAGCTCTCTCCCTGATCACCACTGATAAAACAAAAGTCAATATTCATAGAGAGCACGCATGATAGTAGATGTTTAGTTTTTGCCACGATTCTACGGATTTCATTTCACTTTCATTGGCTGGCCGGGAGAACTGGAGTGTGCGCGCGCGTGTGTGTGCGTATGTGTGTATTAGTGCGCGTGTTTGTTCATAAGGATAAGATCCAGAGCCAGTGGTTAGGCCGCTAGGGTTAGGCTAGTGCTACAAAGAATGATATTTATTTGATCTACTCTATACGGACCTACTACTATACCGAGTAACAGCCCTTCAATAAGCTATGTCGTGTTTATGCCAAGTTCGTTTTAGTTTCTTCTTTGTTTTTTTCCCCGTTTTACTTTGTGTTACTCTCTTATCATCAGTGGATATCGTTCTTTTAACGAAAAAAAAAACAGTGTAAATGGTAGCAAACGCGCAAACAGCGGCCGCTAGCTACTGCTAGTGACCGCTGGCTGCGCTGCCGCGTGTTTGTGTACTTTGCGTAGGTTGAGAATAGTGTTTTCTTCTTTTCCAGTCATAGAGTTATGTTATTGCAATAGTTTGTTTTTTTGTTTCGCGTGTGTGCATCCGCGCTCTCCGCAACGGAGCGCGAGTCAGCGAAAAAGGGAAGCAAGCGCCTTGAAAAGAATCATTGAAAGTAAAGAAAATTGTCTTATTTCTTGAATTGGTTTTTTTTGTTTTGGTTTCTTTTCTTTTCCGTGCATCCTGCTACTTGCTTTACTTTATCCGTTTTTAGCCCATAGCCCCACTGTGCTTTGTAAGTATCAGTTTTCATTCGTTTCTTTATTTTACTATTTTGTTTAAGTATGTTTTGTTTTCTATCCCCATTTCGGTTCTATTACAGATCGCATGGATCCCATGGAAACAGCTCATCGGTGTTAGCGGTAGAAGGTTTAATGTGGTTAAGTTAAGGCATAGGTAACTTGATGCTAAACGTGCTGTCAGAGAATCCCTCCAAAGCGTAGAAAGCTGCGCCTGGTACGCGCGGATCGCTCCGGGTTGCTGTGATGTGTTAACACTATACTTTCTCTCTCTTTCTCTTTCTTTCTTTCTCTTTCTCTCTCTCTATCACTTGGACCGATTTTTGATAAATGTGTACGTGTACGTACGTGTGGGTGTTGCTATGTGAATGTATGATGTAAATGAAGCTGATAAACGCAAAACAGCATACCTTAGAACTAGTATAGATAACCAGAACCTGAGACGCATCCGCGGTTTTGGCGTTGGCGATTAGCGTGCGTAACCCATAGTCTGATTGATACGATAAAAAAGGGTCAGCCAGAGAGCGACAAAACAGCTTTGTTTCTGAACCATGCACGGAAGACAGAACAACTCTAAGCAAATCCTCGAATAGTGTGTCCATCCATCCTGCTGAGAACCTCCTTCCTTCGATCTGCTTCTGGAAGCGGTGGGAGTCCGATAAGGAACGTTCCGGTCCTCTATTCTCGCTCTCTTCGTGCCTTAAAGCACACGCTCCGCGCGCGAATATGTGCTGCCAAGGGTCCCAAGGGACGCCAGCGCGAAGAGAACAGGAAACAAAAAAGACACACCCGGGAACGGAAAAAACAAAAACTTGTCGAAATTTGTATGAATGTTAATTATTACCTCCACTTTGTAGATGCCTTAAACACAGTGCCTATGTACAAACAAAGAAGACGATGGAACAACATTCCAGAAGCATACAAAACCGATGCCCACGAAACCCGGCCCAGAAAGCCCGAAAGCGCTGCGCTCTCTACAAGAGAGCGCAAAGCGCAAACCCCGTTCAGAGACTTCTTACCGAACCGAACCGCACGGAATTTGGGCAATGGAACGTATTTACAATCCCAACCAACGCGTCAGACCGCCGCCAACAAACTAAACAGGATTAGATCCTACTCTTTAAGAGCGCACTTGTCCCCGCCCGCGGATTGGATACCCGTTGGGACCGGGCTCTCCGATGTGTTTGCACTTCTCCGTTGCACACTGAACTAACAACTAGTACAGATTCGTTACCCATTATTGTCCTATTTACAGTTAGCCAGTAGTCGTGTTGAGCAAAAGCGCACCATAGAAAGGAAGCCTTCGGTGCAGGAGCAGTGTGCGAATGGCGCTTTGATGAGGATGCGATCCAGACTCCACACTCTACCCCAAAGTTACCCCCTTTGCCCGCGCAACAACTGTTCCTTTCCCTCGTTTGAGCCGCAAATGTACCTTTGATATCCGTATTATATACGAAAAATTATGAAACAAAAAGAAAAATCATACATTTGCCGTCGTCGTCGTCGTCATTTGATCGCCGCCGCCGGAGGTCACGTGAATGTTACCAGTCTTTTTGTAGTAAAGTAAGAAGCGCAGAGAGGGAGGACGGCGAGATCACTGGTCGCGCGCTTCAAGCCATGCCCGGGCAGAACACAAAGAAACCTTACAGTAGAAACTATCTCTTCCTGCGATTCCTGATAGCGATACGATAGCAAAGTGTGTATCACAAGAAACTTATTTATCTACCAGAGCCGATACGGAGAGAGCTAAACTTATATTAGCATTAAAGCGCGGTAACGCGGACGGCCAACGATATAATCTCTTGCAACCCCTTAACGGTTAAGGTGAAAGGACACGCCAAGCCATCGTGTCGAAGCACCGGCTACCGGTGGGGTTTGAAACCGGAGAACCATTGGGTTAGCCTCGGGGGACCACCCGTTTATTTGCTGCGAACTGTAGAGAGAGAGAGAGAGCATGGTGTAGGCAAAACAGAAAATTATTATGGACCTGCCGATCGCCTCGTTCTCTCGGTGGTGATCGATGATCTTCAACAAACATGAACCCACAAGCACACAAGCTGTGAAAAGGAAAAACCTGTTAAAGAGTCGCAGATGGCAAGAAGACTTTGTTACTCAGAACCAGCCGCACCATGCTAATGCGAGCGATTATTTAGGGCGGAAAGAATTGTCTACCCGTGCGAGAGAAAAACCGCCACCCGAAGTGCCCACGCTCGCCCATCATCTGCCTCTCCCCGAATGGTCGGTTGGTGTCGTCATTTCCTCCGCAGAATCAGTGGGCAAACGCTGTACTGTACAAAACCACACATACAAATTCCGGTGAACAAATTATACAATAATGCAATGCACAGGACGCAGATGATAAACCCAAACGAACACAAGATACAAAAGCGCCTGTGTGCCTGTGTAGAGAGAGAGAGAAAGCGGGCCACACTATGCCACGGTGATGAGAAGAAAACAAAAATTAAACGTGACAAGGGACACAGTAGTAGCCGGAAAGGTAACGCAACAAAGGAACCAATTACTAAAAAACGCCGAGTAGACACATGAAAAAAACATTAGACAAAGGAAAATTGTGAAACATGCGCAAAAGGGGTATAGTTTTCTAAAATCATACAAATCACAAGGTAAAAGGTAACGGAAACAATGAGCTTAGTGTGTAACAAAACGATAGGAAATCTGGGAGAGACGGATCCAAGCAGACGGCGCATAAAAATGGCGCAATGAAGGAGTGTGTACTAAATGTTATTCCCCGTTGTTCGGTTGCGCCATCCAAGTAACCCCACTAAAAAGGATGTGAGCGAGCGAGATGGCACTGCATCCGCTTAAAGAGCGAGAAAGAAAGAGAGATGTTGTTTCCAGTTTCTACTATTCGATGTTCCTTTGGTGTGTACGTGTGTATGTGTGTGTGGTACGTTTGATGGTTTAGTTCAGCATAGCATACTATGATCACTTTTGCTCTCTGTCTCTCTCTCTCTCTCTCTCTCTGTACCTTTTCATCAAGCAGCACGGTTCGGTTTGATGTGCCGTCAATTGGTTGGGGCCGTGAAAGGATTAAGGATTTATAACACGAGAGACAGAGAGGCACTGTGAGAGAGAGAGAGAGAGAGATAGAGAGTTGTGTACATTATTTATTGGGTTTGAAAAACAAAGTAAGCGAGGCGCTAGGAGCCACAAAGCGGCGCGAAGGAGCAAACCAACAAACATAGTACCTTGAAATGTGTAAAAAAAATGAAAAAGGATCCGGAACAGTCACCGCAGAGAGCCGACAGCAGCGCTACCACACACCGAACCGGAACAAAGTTTCGCACAAAACTCTGTGTGCGCGCGTGGCCGTTGTTTGTGTTTCACGTTTTGTTGAAGCTTTCCGTTGTTACCCTAATCTCGTTATCTTGTTTCCGGGTCCGCGGATCCGCGAATTGTTTCGTTTGGGGCAGATTGGCCGAGCAGAGAGAGAGAGATAAAGAATTTAACTCTATCGGGGGAGATGGCCATTAGTTTTCCCCGGATTCCCTGGAAGTGCATGTGTGTGCAGACACGCGAAAGAGGGAAGAAAACAATTCTCCCCGCGTGACGCGTAGGAGACAAACAAAAGCAGGACTGCTTGGAAAAGAAACATAAAAAACAAACTAATAAACAAATATATTAGATGTACAAGAATCCTTTGTCGCTGACCCGCTGGTGCATATGGATTATGGAAAGAAATTCTCGGACACGGGGAAGGAACAGCGAAACCGAACCGCGCCTGGCCATTGCCTTTATTCCTTTCGTCACCAAGACGAAATTTGCAGACCTTTCTTTCTTTCGGTTTCGGATGCGTTCTCTTGTGGGTTGATGAAAACAGTTTTATGATTTGTGATTAAATATTGGTTTATTTTCTCTTTCTAACTTTCTTTTCTGCAGTTATGAACCCCTAGCAATTGCTGCTTCGTCAGAAGATCTACAATGAAATGTTTTTTTTGCGCTGGAAAGAAATTATTTGTAAATACATACGACGGATTTTCTATTGATTTTGTTGAATTACTAATAAAACGCTCAAAACTCAATCACCCTGCCTCAATTAATGAAAAACTGGCACCACGATTCAAAACCGTATCCGAAACGACGCGCGCGGTTTGAGAAATTTTTCGTCTCTGTGTCGCAAAAATTCCCAAAACTTACCAGGGGAATATACCAGCTCAAGAGGTAGCGCAAAGTTCCAGCTCGCGGAGCTTTCTGGTCCAAAGCTCACCGGCAGTCGAGGGCTTTTGGTACTAAAATTTTCGCGCCGCTAAAGCTCGCACGGGTTATGCGGATTGTCTACATTTTGGCGCGCTGGTCATGAATCGCGAAAGTGCAACGAATCGCATTACGTTTATACCTGTCAATCGAATTGAACAGCCAATGAATCGAAATACCAGTTTGGTTTGTTTACCTTCATCTTGAGTATCTTTATTTTATGCAATATTACTTTGTTTTCGTTTAATATCGATGTTTTTGTAAATGTAATGCACGTTTTGTACTTTTTTTCCCCAATTTGTTAATGGTTGAGTGCGAAAATCATTCACTCAATTTGCTTGTCATCCATCCCTCCCAAATACGTTAAGAACAGGTTTTGTGTTTACCGGTAAACAACTTGGGTTTTTTCTCACCCACCGCAATTACACCGCAATCGATCGATGACTCATGCTACAGCCGGCAGCAAGTGCGGCGCATATTAGTTGCAAACCGGCCAGCAATGGATCGTAACGTAGCGATCGGTTTGACGCTGTTGTCCATGCTTTTCCTGATCGGCAGTTACTTGATCGGGCGCAGAGCATTCCGTAAACGCACTAGTAAGTACCGGCAATGGTTTGGGGGGTCTACACAAAGCAAAGCGCGCATCGATCGCTAACATATCGCTTCCTTTTCGCTTCCAGAACCCGTCGTGGTCACCCGCGAAATACCTGGCGCTGTTCCGTCGTATTCCGAGCCGGAGGTGATCGAAGTAGCCGATGCACAGCAATATTCACGGTTCGGCTGTCCGCATCTGATTCGCTCAAACCCGAAAGTGTCCCTAGCCCATGTTCACGAAAAGCAATCCAAGTAAACACACACTGAACTAAACTAAACAACCGTGTTCAGCATTTGGCCGCAGTCCGTCGGAAAGAAAGCGTTCACAGAAAAAATACAATCCCGCGGTCGCAGTCAGAGGAGCTTTCTCGTTTGACGTTTACTGACCATCGAACTTTTAGAACAAGCCGAGATTTAGAACACGGCGAACTGTCAAAGTCGCGCGTTTCCTTTCGTTGTTTCGATACTCGGCCTTGGCTTTGCTGGTTTGCTGCGATTCTACGAGTGCCCGTGGGAAACAAACACTTCTATCACTTATCGCACGGTATGAATCACACTGAAAACTACACGATGGTCAGTGGCTGCTGTGTTTGATGGTGTCCAAAGTTTCGTTTCCAATCGCTTACATTCCGTGTGGTGCGTAGCCTTGAAGAACACAGTTTCCGCGTGCCAGCTTTGCGATGGATTTTGTCGCAATATTTGGTGGTATTTTCGCGTTCTTCGTGATCTGCGCGCTGGTCAGATGGTGCTGCACGAGACGCTCTAGCCAAGGCATGGTGATTGCGAGTGAGTATAGCACGGGCGGACGGGACACCCGTATAACATGGTCGCTAAAATCGATCCCTGTTGCTTCTCCCCTAGCGCCCGTTGTCATCACGTCCGAAACACACCGAGTGGCCACCGGTGTCCAGAATCAGCTTCCCGCAGGAGTGGTGGTTCAAAGCCACACGTCCGGCACCGGATTATATCCGGTGACGGTCGCTTACCCTACGCAGCAGCAGCAACAACCGTACCCCACGCAACCGTACGCTGTTGTCCAGCAGTATCCCGTTCAGGCGGTCCCCCCACAGGGGCAGGTTCAGTTCCCGGTTCTGCCACAACAGACACATCAGGTTTATCCGGGTGCAGCCCCCACGGCTCCCCACGGTGCCACCGGACCACCGATGGCTAATCCGCCGAGCTACGACCAAGTGATGACCGATGCGTACGCTCCCCAAGCGCCCTACAATCCCGACTATAGAGGCCATTAGTAGGAAACCTCAAATTTACTCAAACTTATCGGAATCGACCGAGGAGTGATAACGATGGAACGACGACGCTAGCTTCCAGTGCTGTACCCGGGGGCCCGGTACGAATCACGGGCCCAAATCTGAAGATAATCGGAACGAGAATAAGATCAATTAGGTTGGTAAGAAACTCTATTTAGCTGTTAAGGGTTATTTTTCCCACGAACTGTATATGGCGCATAGCGTATTGCCATGGAGTAAGAATACTCGAATAGAAAAGAATTAGGACGCGAGAGAGTTATTCGTAAAATAAAGTTCCCATATTTTGGAATGCAAACCATTCTCAACCATCCCTCTATTTTGCCCTGCGCTTACCCTTTTTTAGTTTTAAAATCATACTTTACGCGGTTCGGCGGATGAGAGCCATTCACAGAAAGTTGGTCCGCAGATTTCTTTAACCACTATTCGCCATTTAGATGACAGGGTTTTCTTCATGGCAGCAGCCTACTTTGTCTACTCTCATTCGGGTCTAATTTTACCATGGACCAGGGCTCCCCATTGACTTTGCTGCAGAAGGCCTATTTTGAATACGCATGAAAATGAAAATGAAAATGATGAAAAACTCATCAGCGTCCAACATAGCAAAATGGGAAGCTTCTGAAGTTTTTCGTTCACCTAAACCCTCAAAAGGATAGGAAACACTTGCTCTGCAAACGCCCACCACACCATGGTAGGCCATGCCCCTCCCCTCCCGCCACGTCTTACATTTCTTCGCCGGTGGTTGCCATGGAAACTGGGCGGAAAAATTCGCGGGAAACAGGGATTACATCAGTGGTGCGTAAGACTTTCAGACAGAGACCATCGGAAAAGCGTTCGACAGAAGAAGTGACCGATCTGGACTCGGAACTGGAGCAGTTCGATTAAACCCTCAAAGGAACAGGAAACACTTGCCCTGCAAACGCCCGCCATACCACGGTAGGCCATGGCCCTCCCCTCCCGCCACGTCTTACATTCCTCCGCCGGTGGTTTCCATGGAAACTGGGCGGAAAATTTCGCGGGAAACAGAGATTACTTTGATGAAAAATGCACCTGTCCGACCATCAGTAGTGCGTGAGACTTTCAACCGAGGACATCGAAGAAGCGTTCGACAGCAGAAATGGCCGATGAGGAAACGGAACTGAAGTGCACCGTTATGGCACGGCTGTCGCTGGAGAGGCTGTTCAAGTTCCCGTTCGTTCTGAAGCTGTGGGTTTTGACGAACGATCCGCAGGTGAAGATTTTGCAGTGGAATACGGACCATTCGGCCGTCATCGTCAATCTGTCCGGCATGCGGGATTACCTTCAGTCGTCTAGAGTGTCGCTGTTTGCGTGCCGCCATTTGGACGACTTTCTGTGGCTGATGGAGCATGCCGGGTTTGTCGAGTGGAGCACATTGGTGAAACCCGACGACACCTACGGACCGAACCATGTCCACAAGCTGTACCGGCACCGTATGTTCGTGTACGCGAACAATGTCGTGTTCGAGCGATGGCTACTAGATGGGCTGGCGCACGAAAGCATTGACGGTAACATCCACTTGGACTGTGGCTTTCCCCTGGGTCCCAATTTCTACGGCTCCCGGCGGCTCATGGGCCAGTCGGAGTTTGAGGAGGTAAAGGCCAGCATCAGCTACGAGATGCTGCAGCTGCAAACGCTCATCGAGAACGAATGTAATGCCAAACGGGAGTGCAACGATGACGGTGGAGCTGGTTTGGCAGACGCCGGGGACGTCATCGAGGTTGAGGTTCCTCCGCAGTACGTCGATGTGCCGGCCATGGAGGAACGGACCGGAGGGTCCGATACTGTCGCGGGAAACTATGGTCCAGTGTCAACGGAAGCCCTGCTCCGGTGCTTAGGCGAGATGCTCCCGGTTTACGTGAATGAGCTGACGGACGGTACGGTAAAAAATTAAAAGGATTCTTTTGGTGTCAGCCTTTTTCTTATATTTCCCATTCCCATCGGTCTATTCCCTAGAAGTGAAAATCGAGAATGGAGCTTCTGCGGAAGATGGCATCAGCTGGAAAACGGAAGCGGATACTGGCGGCGACGGTGGCTCTTGGGCTCTTGGACACCAAGCGGGAGACGTTAAAATTGAAGACTCGTACGACAATGGCACTCCGGAACATGACTCCGGACCGTCGGTTGCCAAACGACGGAGCCTGTGCTTGGACGTGAGTTCGTCCGGTAGGCTAACCGAGTGCGTGTTGAACATAATTAACCCACCGAAGACCGACTAGGTTGTTCGTATTAGCCAATATTGCGTCAATAAATTGTACATAACCTCCTGACACACTGGTGTCCCGGTAGCAAGAATCGAACGCCGCAAGAAAACCCGTCCCCTTTGCCAACGAACGGTTGGAGCCGTGGGGACAGAATAACACCACACACGAGCGCTCGCGCACACGCGCACTGTTTCACTTTCTTTGGAATGGGCCTTTCGGGTTAAATGGGCATATGCAGCGCTCCGGCTCCGGCTGCCTGCAACTACTGCATTCTTTACCAAACGGTGCGCGGCAACCAACCAAAATGGGGGGCCGCATGGCGCGGCCAACGCAATCGCGCGCTCCAAAGAGAATCTAAGGGTGCCGGGCCGTGGTCATCGCGCAAGTACGCGCGCGCGCACTGTTGCAAGCCTCGGAGCTTGCTCCCCGCCACCGGTTCGGTTCTTTTTTGTGTTGCTGGCAAAGAAGGAGGGAGGTCAAGGAATTCAACTCACCTGTGGGCCAAACACCGCATGCACACGCACACAAAGATGGCCCCAGTAACTAGTTCTTCCGATGGACCGCGACCGAGCAGAAATCCCGATTTGTAAACATACCGTGCGCCATCACCGGGGTTCGTCGCTTGATCGGTCGCTTCGGTCTTTCGCTCGCATTCCTTGGTGGCGACGGCCGCGGAAGGTAGGTTTGGAGCGCTTCGTGCAGCAGCAAACTGAGAGAGAACTGGAACATGGAACATGACAAATAAATTAAAGCAAACGACGATCATCTTCGGGAGCTTTCCCGGTGGTGTATATCGGCCTGCAACGGAGCGGACGGGCGCGCGCGCACTTAAAGCTCAACTCCAACGTCTCAAGACGCTCCGCCGGAGGCCCCCCTTCGGAGCGTGTGATGGTGTTCGTGGGACGACTTGCTGGTGGTGGTGGTTCGCGCGCCATCTCACATCTGGGGACGGTCGGTCAGATCGTGGCGCAGTGATCGCGGTGCCGTCAGTAGTGAGTGAGACTTCTGAGCGAGCAACACACTCGCAGTGCGTGGCCTGCGACATTAGCCATCCCACCCGCTGTCCCCTCACCTTTCCGGCGGTAGGTCCGACCTTTTGGTGGCTGCGGCCAGCACGAAGTGGCCCGCGTCCCGTCCCGTGGCGCACAGGTAACTTTCGACGACTCCCTTGGCTCGGGCTCGCGCTTGGAGTGTTGTGGTTGGCGCGTACGGCGCAACGCATGTGAATTTGAGACGCGGTCTCGCGGACGTTGGAATGTACCTCGGCGTGGCGTGAAAGGCACATCACCTCGGTAGTGTGGTATGACCAAAAGCTCAAGACGTGTGCCGTGTGGGTGTGTGTGCGTACGTGAACTGCATCATTTAAAAGGACAGGTGTGCCGGGCGGGTTGCGGTCCGCAGGAATGCGGTAATTAATTCCGAGCTCGGGAATTGCACCATGCTGACTGGCTGGCTAGCTGGCTGGCTGGCCCGACCGAGCGCCATTAGAAGCCGTTGTGTCGGGCGATCGGGCGGTTTTGCGCATCCACCACCGCATCCCGGGTGGGGGCTCACTCTACACGTCCGGCGTGATCGCTGTTGGCTGACTGGTTGCTGGCGCGAAATTCGTCAATCGTTACATCATCAATATTTTTATGCTCACCATCCCGGCCTGGTGGGACGAGACTTGGCCGTCACCGAGCCCCGGCATGGCAGGTGAAGCGATTGCTTTGCGCACACCTTACACGGCGGCGTAGCGAATCGATAGCGAGCGCCTCCGGTGCTCTGGCGATGTGGTTACAGCGCGCACTGCAACATAACATCCAGAGACTTTAATCTCGCGCTGGCTTGCTCGCTGGCCCCGCCGAGTGCATCCTCTCAAAACGCTCAAAAGAGTTGCGCAAAGCCGAGATCGCTCCGTACGTACTGCGCCACAGCACCGCACAGCGTTGGGTGCAGGGGTGCAGTATCATCAGCTCCTTTTTGGGGACGATGCGCACATCGCGATCGAGACACCGAGATCGTTGGCTGAGGCGAGTCGAATTTGGAAGGCTTAAGACCCGGCTATCGGCTGTTGGGCCTGATCGGGGCTGTGGACGGAGAAAGCGGTCGTCGTCCACGTCGTCGTATTCCCAGGTCTCACCCCTGGGGACGGGGGGTCTGACAGTCGTACCTTTATTTCACCTGTTGCGGATGCTGCGACTGCGACTTTGAGACACCCCTCTGGACGACGACGACGATTGCCTTCCTCTTCTCGGGGTTCGGTGTCGCACTCTTATTTTTGTGGCACTTATTTTTGGCAGTTTTGGTGGCGGCAGGATGGGCCGGTGGAAAACCTGTTCCCCCGTGGCCGTTTGGGGGACGTGATTTCGAATCTCTTTCTCCAATCGAATTCCACTCGCGAGACTTTCACGAGCATCTCACCGGGGGCACAACCGGTTAAATGTGCTACGCCAGAAACCGAGACCCATCTCCGGGGGGCTGCGGTGTTGTCACCCAACCTCGCGGCCGACTCCAGCCACTCCCGGGCCAATTATTGATATATTCTAATGAGCGGTACCCGGTTCACAGCAAATTCAGGTTCCGTCCCAGGACAGGTTTTTGCTGCTGACGGAATCCGTTCCGCTGGATCGCAAGAACGTTAGAGAGCGTTGCGAATGGCCCCGCTGGCCGCTTGGCAAATTCCACTATCGGGCTGTGTCGATGTGTGTGTTCGAGCGCGAGGAGCAGCAGCCTTGAATTGGCGCGATTCGATTCTGGTTCTCTCGGTTTCTCTTTCCTCTGCGGCGGGTGCATATCTCGTGGTGACTCCGCCGTCAGGCGTCTAATGCCTCCATGTTGGCGAACATTCGTATAAAATGTCCACCGTTTGCTCGCTGTGTGCGTGAGGCACGATTTTATTTGCCTGCCGTGGCCAGTGTGTGATTCGTTTGCTTAAGCAGCTTCTCGTTTGTGGCCAAGTGGCCATAAGAGCTGCTGGCTCAAAAGCTGTGGATCGGAATGTGCGCTGCAAAGAAAGGAAATGATTACATCGAGCGCCAAGTGGTAAAACGGGGAAACAACATAAATCATTTCACATCCCACCGACCTTGAAGGGGCCGACTGACCGGGGCCGCACACAGGATTCACTTTCACCACGTCTAATGAAGCGGAGGCAATTAGTATTAGAGTGACCAGCGTGCGCGCGCGCGCCCGCGATTGGTAGCCGATCTCTTACCCGCCACTGTGAGGAACCGCCTCAGCCATTCATCTCTCGTTTTGGGTCTCTTTTCATGGGCCTTACGCAATGCCCAATGCGCGGCGTTGCTGTTCCGGCGCGCGTTCGTCATTATGCCGCAAACGCCGCAGAAGCTTTCTCGTTTCGCACTTTAATTACTTCCTTCATGTTGGCTGGCTTGAGTTCAGTTTTATCACTTCGATTCCGGATCGATCGATGCCCGGTGTCAGCAACAACCAGGAAGTGGCCATGATCATGCTCTCGTTGGCTTCGAGTGCACAGAATTGTTTTCCATTGATAAGCGGGTAGCAATGCCAGCAATGGGGCAACAGCACAGGCGACCCATCAAGGGCACAGCCACCTGCTGCGGCACTGCAGCAACGGCTTGAACCGGGTGATCGACGCGATGATTTAGTGACCCCGTGACCGGCCTCAAAGTTGGTTACCTCGCGGCGCACCAACGTCGCCATAAAGCAATAAATACAAGCAACAGCACGCCTGTATAAACATCCGATACACACTTTAAAAGCGGTTGACCACAGCGGCTGCTACGAGGCGGGAGCACATCCGAGGTCTCGCGCGTCTCTCACGCGGAGGGCCTTCGTGACTCGCGAATCGATCGGTCGGTGTCAAGTGGAAAAAATGACGTGAGATGCAACCTAAAAATGGAAACTGCCATCAGCGCTCTGGCTCTCTCGCTCTATCACACGGCCAACTTCCCGGTGGCCGTTGCGAGGCCCGCTTCCGGCGGTGTGACAGTTGATGAGCTGCGCTGGCGCACTCGAACACACGTGATCGATGCATCGCGTAGCATCCGTCTTTTGGCCAGCGCTGTGCACATCGCGGGTTGGTTCCGGCTTCAGGGCGATTAGTTCAGGGCACGTACACGGGCACTGCAGATGGTTAAAAATAGTAAATTAGTTTCGCGGCGGAGTGTGATAAAACAAGTCGGTACCTAATTTGCCATTTCGCTTCTGAGTCATCGTTTGCTGAAAGCGTATCGGGCCCGTCGATTTTGCATCGGAACCAGCGTTGAGAATCCGCCGCCTATCCGACACGACACATCATCGACATAAATTGCAAGTTATCCACCTAAAGGAAAAAAGGAAAAAAGAAACGCAGAAAGTTGTGGCCAGAATCGCGTTCCCATCAATCAGGTTGGGTATTTTCCGGAAGCGGATCATACTTTTGACAAGAGCATCAATTTTTGTGACAGAAGGATCAAAACAAAAAGGAACACACAATCAACTACTTCTAGTCTCAGCAGCCCATTTTGCCACCGTGTTGCGTTCTCCGTCCCAAGATCTCACCGATAGCAGCCCTGCCTATTTAAGACCAATTGAGTCGTTGGCCTGTCCCGCCGGCACCTGCTAGGTGAAATTGATTTGAAAATTGGCCGCATTGGCCGCGTATTTGTATTCCACTCCGCAGCCACCGGAACTGATTGGCTGCAAGACAAGCGCACTCGAAGACCTACAGAGAGAGAGAGAAAAAAAGAAGACATTAGCTTCTGGCGGTGCCGCACGCCAATGCGCCAGGAAAACAATGAACGAACGGTGCTGGGAGGATGGCATGCATTCCGCAACCGGCCCGCGGGGAAAAGAAAAGGAAACTTACGTCCCCAGCGCCATTTCTCCGTTTCGAAAGCATTCGAAGCTTCGGCATCTTCAGCACGCTCCTTCGCCATTGCCCATTTGCATTTACGCCATTGCAACGGATTTAACGACTTTTCCCGTTCGTTTCCCCGTTTTTTTTTCTGTTGCAGCCCACCGGATCCAGAGTGTCGAGTGGTGTGTTGAGTCGTCTCCCAGTAGGCACTGCCGTGCCATGTCATCGCCACCCAAGACGCCACTGGCGAGGTTCGCTTTCGGCAGCATCGCCTACTAATGAGTTGATCGATTTCATCAAAACTGCGTGGCGGTGCTCCGGTTTTTGATCGACGTCGGCGCCCTTTGCAACTCTCGGCACACGAACGCATGCACCGCAGACGGGCCGGGTCCAAATTTCCCAACCAACTAGCAGCCCTTTTCACCGACGCAGCGCCAGTGCCCGCCAGTGTTTCACGTCAGTTTGTGAATTGTGCTGTTTGAAGTGTTACGTGTGTGTTTGTGGCCCTCGGCACGATTGGGCGGCGTTTCACAAGGGCCCGCGATCCGATCGATCGATCGGTGGCTACGAGATAGGATCGAGTGCCGGAGCCGTAGAGCCGTGAAGAAAAAGTAAAAGTGAGTGAGTGTTGGGGCCCGAAAAAACACACTGTGACAACGCGAGCACCATGGTAGAGCCCGGCTCTAGGGCGATCCGCTGCGTCGTGGTGGGCCTGATCGCGATCATCGTCTGTCTGCAGGTCGGCGAGGGACACGTTGCCCTAACGTTCCCGCCGGCCCGGAAGTACGACCTGGACTTTCTCGACAACTCCCGCACCAAGGCGCCGTGTGGGATGCCCAAAGGTGAGTCTCCGAAGGTGGTGGCCTAAAAGCGAGAGAACACGCCCGGCCCGCCGTGGAAACCTGTTCGCGAGGCAACGACACGACTAATTTCTCGTCCCCGGTCCGGTCGCGACCGGGACACCTGCGGAAACGGGTCCTGGAACCCGGGGACACCGTGACACCGTGAGCTACTTTTGGCGTTACCGCGTCCTCTTTACGCAGTCGGGCGCGCCAGTTTCGCACTCGCCAGTTTTCCCTTTCACGACAGCAGCCCATCCCCGGGGGTTGGCATCGTGTTTTGCATAAGCTTTGCCTGCCCTCCGCGGAGGCCACTTATAGTCCGGATGCTCCGGTCCGGGGCTATGATCATTGCGGTTCGATATCGCCGTCCGCTTATGATATCGATCCCCCGGCGGGCGGGGAGAGTTATTGTCCCTTCGCATGCTCACGGACCATTGCACGAGTGGTGTGCCAAAAATATTAACCTACTGCCTGAGATTCACACGACACAGCCGTGTGACCCACTAACTCGCTCGCCGGCTGCCTGGCTGGCAGCATCGTCCATCATTAGCAACATTAGCGCATCTCTCGCTGATGGGTGGAGTGTTTCTTTCTTCCGCGCGCACGCCGAGGGTTAATCGTTGTGGAGAGACGCTTGCACCCGTTTGACACCCATCTGGAGCCCGTCGGGGGGCGGTACATCCCGTTGTGGCTAATTGTGCTACCGTGACCGTTGAATTGCCGCTCGTAACTGTGATGCGGATAGACACTGGCATGTAGGCAGCTTCAACTCAATGTCTTCAATTTCTGAAATGCAATGAAGAATCAACAAGAAACAAACGCTTGGGAATGTGACAGAAAGCCAAATTATATAATTACCGTTGGGAGAACCCTTAATGGACACGTCAAAATCTTGTAATTGGTTTCACAAATACGCTCTGCTTCGCTTACCTCTTAAAAGGCAGATTACATTGCGATTTAGAAGCGCAAATAAAGAGGTATTTGGAGTTACAACAAACGTCTCCCGATGGCTGGGAATGCTAGGCACGGAGGGTCGCACGGAATGTCCCGCCCGAAAGCTCCTCACACATTGCTTTCCCCGACCGGCACCTCGTGTGGTGGCGCAATCCGATTGCAAACAGCTCACGAACCGCCGCCGTCGTTAAGCGGTGCGATGTTGATGTTGAGTTGAGTTGTCGGAAAAATCACTTATTTCTCGCACCAACACGGGGCGAACTTTCTTTTTCGACTCGCTAACGCTGATCATCGATCGCGCGGCTGGCCGATGAAGATGTGAAACACACTTTGTAGCTCGGACTCGGCGCGATCCACGTTTCAGTGGCGGCGTAAAAATTTGATTAAAAACCCTCCACCGAAATGCCACCAACGATTGCTAACGGGCCAACGGATTGTCCGTGAATTCCACGGGCGCTCTTTTTTCTTCTTGCTGATTGGTGGGTTGCTTTGGTTGGTCGTGGAGTCTTTCGCGATCGTTACCGATCGCACTGCACAAAGTGAACAAATAAATGGCTTAGAAAAAAAAGTGGTAAAGGGGTCAAGAATCGAGGGACCGAGACTTCTCACGGTCGGTCAACTGCTGGCGTTCGGGTTCGTGTCCTTGGCGCGCGTTGAAGTTTTTCGTTCGGCGCTCGGTTTCGGTTAATGCGGCAAGCGTGCGGCGTCCCTTTCAGATCGGTTCACGTGTACCTTGTGTTCTGTTTTTTTTCTAGATGAAGATCAGTGGAAGGTCATATCATGAGCATAAAGTTTATTTATTTCGATAACATTCACGGTACCTGTCGCTACTGGAGACGCTGTGCGAAGATGGCCTCCATTGGCAGTACTGTAGCAGATAAAGCGACCGATCGTACACACGGTTTACGTTGAAACAAGTTGAAGGCCAATAAGGAACCAGCGGAGACAGCCAGCCCACAAGCAGTGGGCACACCTTGGCAGTGTGTTTGCACCCCAAGGAATGTGGACTTTGGATTGGCACATTGGCACGGCACGGATCGGTGGCTTGCGCAGCTTAGGTTCAGCGGTTCGGTTCGTGTGTAGGGGGAGCAGCCAGTCCTGCAATAGTAAAAAGTAATGCAAATCGAAACCCGGCGAAGGGTGCTCAAGACCTTCAAATGCGCACTCACCGACTTCTCTGGGCCGCACTGCCACTCGAAACGGCGTACGCGTTTAATACTCAGCGATTCAATCAGTGAGCCCACGTGAAACGATCACATGGCACACACAGAAGTCGGGACCTCCGAGCGCGTTCCATGGGCTTCAACTTCTCCAACAGCACAATCGTATCAAAAGAGAAGAATGTTAGACAGCCCCCAGTACCGTCGATGCGGTGCTGGAACTTAGTACACCGCGATCTTTCGCCCCGATCACGATCATAAATCATCGGACCTGACAGATGCCCATCCATCCACGGAGTCCACGGAGTTTCAAACCCAAAACGGACGCGTCAAGAAGAGACTGGCGCGCCATCTTTGGAGCTAATGTTTGGCCTGACCACTCCACGGGCTGACCACTTCCTACTCTTACGGCGTGTGGCCTGTGACCTTCACTCACACTCACGCGCACTTATTCTGAGTCTATCAGGCAGTGCTTTATGCCAGCGACCAATAAACCTGTCCTCCAGCCACCAAAACCGTTGGGCGATATAATTTCGGTACCGTTTTCGCGGCGACCTGGCGCCTAGGCCATAAAGTGAGCAGCAATCGCTGCGAAAAGCGGCACTAAATGTTGCTCACTTGGACCACGGACCATACCATTGACGCTGACCATGCTTTGGATTCGTTCCGTGTACGGGTGCAGTGGAATTTATTTTAATGTTTTGTCACGCCACACGGGCGGCCATTTGTGGTGGTCACCGGGCCACATAACCTCCCCATCAGTACGTGGCGTTGACGTTTGCGTAGGGGGGCCTGAACCTTCAGAGGCCCCTGCTCGGTTCCAGCATTGAATTAATGGAACGAATAATTGCTGCTGGCCCGTCGTCGGTTGAAGGTGAAGGGCGATCTGACGTGGGTCGGTCACATCGCCAGTCGATTATGGCCACGGAAGCATAATTGGGGCACAACCACCTAGTTCGCTTTTGTGTCATTTTTATCAAGAAAATGAGTGGCACTGAGGTGACTCAACGGTTGACGATCGATCGATCGATCGATTTGCAATTTAAAACACACACAAGCAATCACGCCCACTGCTGGCTTAAGCGTTAGGGGTGGGCCGTAAGTCGAAGGTGCCACAGGGCCAGAAAAACAATGCACCGCACACCGTAACAACAATAGCGCTGCTGCTTCCTGCAGAGTCGGGCCCCGGATTCTGACTCCCTGCCACTCTTGACGGAGGCTGACGGTGTGGTGTCGGTCTTGCATAATCCAGACCGCGCGGCCAAACCGAAGACCGTGTTCTATGAATTCTAATTTTATGCATCCGAAGAAGGCCTGCCTCTCGGTCGCACTCTAATCCGCCTACGTCGGGAGGCCAAGAAAATGCGAAGCAGTCCCCGTAGGAGCCGAGGCGAAACAATAGAATATTTAATACTAATTTACCACCGAACCATTGCGACTCTCTCTTCCTATTTCTGGTACCAGATTTGTGCCAGCTTCCGGGCTCTCTTTGGCCTGAATGTCTCCGCCGATCATCATCATAACAGCACGTCTTATCTCGGCTCCTTCTCTCCGTTCGTTGCAGGTTCACTGAAGACGTCATTCATCGAGGGCAGCACGTTTAACGTCTCATGGCATCTGGCGTACCCGCACCGGGTAAGTGTCGACGGTCGCACGGGACGGGACGCTCGGAAAAGCGAAAGAAATATGCATTTTAATAGCCCACCAGCGCAGCGCATCTTGATCACTAAATCGAATCCGGGAGCTGCCAGAAAAGAAACGGCACGACACGCGCGCGCGGTCTTTTATCGCGCGGCCAACGGGAACCGCGTCCGCAACGGGACTCGGGACCGCAAACAGCCCCCAATAATCATTGTCATTGTTCTGCCAGTTCTGCGCGGCCTTTCTTTCGCTAACGGAACTTTCGGCACGCTGCCGGGTAGAGTCGAATTCTCGATCAATTATTCGGTCCGGGCTACTGAACCGTGCGAGAGAATTAGCTTCGCACCCGAAGATGTCGACGTGCCGTTTCCGTCCCGTTTTCGACGCCATCCGGTGTGGGAAGTGGTCCAAAACTCTCCAGCCAATCAGAATAATGATGAGGCTTTGTGCCAGTTGGTCCCCGCGATTATTTACTGGTCCAGTGCCGAAAAGGTGCTAATATTTTGGTCGAGGTCGCTTCAGGCGGACATCATATCGCACATCCCGAAAACCGGCCACAAGTTAGCAACTTTCCATCGAACGGCCAGTGTCGTGCCAGGCGTCGGTGTCCCTGGCCAGGTGGGGTGCGAAAATGGGTTAAAAATAGTTTACACCATCGGGCGCGCGTGACCGAAACCGAAGTGTCAGATTAACACACCGATGGGCCGACCGTTCGGGTTGTTATGCTGCCGCCGACGCCGCTTCTGATGATGCCTCTTCCAATTATCGATCGATCGATTCGATTGGCAATCAATGTTTTCCTTCGTTCGTTCGTTCGTTCGGTTGGCCACTTATCGGCCGGCAGGTAATTGAAAATTGCGTAACGGAGCGTGCCAGCGAGTGGCTCCCTCTGTTGGTCGAATTTATTTGGACGATCTATGATGGAGTGCGTTTCGAATGCGTTGATTACCTAACTCCCTGAAGTTTCTAAAGAAAGTGGAATCCACTTTGGGCCAGGAACCCAGCCCCTGTGCAGGCTCCGCACAGTAGTGTACCGAGTAGCCACGTCAACCACGGAATCGTTAGGCCACCGGTCGCGGCACCACCACTGGGTTTAGGCGTAGTGGTAGGATCGGGCGGTGGTGTGACCACGACGGCCGAGAAGGGTTTGCTGTTGCAGCCCCGGAACAGACACACCTCGCAGGTTCCGATACCGGGACACTCCACGTCCTTGCTGGCCGTCGAACACTTGCGCACGGTATCACCGTTCGAGTGCACGATCGTGTAGCACTTGTTGGCCACGTCGTACTGCGGACAGGTCGGCGCCTGTTGCGCCGTTTGGGCCACCTTACACGACTCACCGTCGGTGCGCGAGTCACACTGGAAGCAGGTAAGCGGGGCGACCGGGTACTGGACCGTGTTGCAGTTATCGCTCCTTCCGGACCGACACACGATGCAGTCCTCCCCACGGGCACACTTGTCCCGATCGGTCGCCGCCAGATCCGACAGGCAGCCGCGCTCCGTGAGGCTGGTCAGTGTGCCGACGGCCGTAAGCCGCGTGTAGCAGGCAGTGTTGGCCGGATCGGAACAAGGTTCTGCCGCGATTTGTAGTGCCTGCTCCTGGCACAGAGGGTTCAGCGAGCTACGACACTGGATGCAGCTACTGGAGGTGCCAAAAGTCGCGGGGTCATTACAGCCCGCCGTACCACACATTTGGCAGAGACCCGCAGCGTTCAGGCTGAGGCACGTCGCCTGTTCCGACTCCGACAGGGCACTGCGACAGTCGAGGCGCAGCAGTTGACCATCGGTGGACGTCTGCACGATGCAGGCGTCGGTGGATGCATACTGTGGACAATACTCGAGCCGGATGTCCTGGTGCGACACACAGGGAGGACTTGTGCAGCGGTAGCACTGTAGGCGGGCCGAGGGAAAGTTCCCCGTGTTGCACCGGTTGGTGGAGCACCGTTGACAGCTAGTGCTACCGGTTGTCGGGCACACTTGGGACACCTCCGCCGGCATACTCGCCAGGCATCCGCGCCGGGTCGTGGTCTTTCCGTCGATCGTTAGGATCGCCGAGGCACACGCCGCACAACGTTCGAATGTCCCAAGGGCGGCCGGGTTTGTGGCACACCGGACATCGGTACCGGAGTCACACGACCTTCGGAAAATAGGCAAACAAGTTAGACGAGTGTAATTTCCGGTCCGGAACGGAAGTACAGGCCGCTTACAGGCATTCGACGTAGTCGAACGTGATCTCGGCAGCGTTACAACCATCGGTACCGCAGAACCGACACCGATTGCTGTTGGCGGCGCAGAAGCTACGTTCGCTCTCGGTCAGCAACGATCGGCAGGTACGCTTACGGGTGCCACTCTGCAGCAGCTGGACACAATCGTCCCACGGATCGGGACAGTACGCGTTGGACTCGGTGCCAACGGTACACCGGCGGCGATCGCTCGGGAAGAGCTTCGAATTGCAACCGGCACCATCGTTCTCTATGCCGCACGTAGCGCAGTACCGTCCGTCTTCGCCGCACGTCATCAGGTCGGCTTCCCCGCTAATGCAGCCCCGTTCTGTCACCGTGCCAACCTGAAGGTGGGACAGAAAGTGATCAAACATCAGATCGTACTCCGACAGAAGACGTGGCGTGCGTACAATTCTGGTCAGACATTGGGCATCGGCGAGCAGCTCCGTGGTGGGCGCAGGACATTGCACCGGTTGTAACGCTCCCACGGCGGGGTTCACACAAGCTGCGTCCTTGACCGACGTGCAGGACAAGCAGCGATGATCGGACCGAGCCTGTAGGTTACACTCGGAACCACTGCAAACAATGCAAGGGCTGTCGGGGACTCCACCCGCCTTACACTGGACCGTTTCTTCCGAGGTCAGCTCCGAGAGGCAACCACGCCGGGAGGGATTAACTAAAACGGAAAACGGGAACGGAAGTATAGTGGGGTGGCAGCACGAGGGACGGGACACACTTACACCCGGTGAAGGAACTGTAGCAATCGTCGTCGAACAGCCGGCAGGTTGCGAGCTGGGCAGCCGACTTAAGGCAGCCGGTTCCGTCGCATCGGTAACAGCGCCGCTGGCTGGTGGCATCGAACGGCACCCCATTGCAGAGCCGGTTCCCACAGTACGCACACTGGGTCGGGTTGGCGAGACAGTAGGCAACATCCGCTGAGGTCATGGCCTTTTCGCACGATTTCATCACATCCCCTGTGGATGGGTCGATAAGAGAGGAAGATCTGCGTTAACTCGGGGTGTACGACCCCTCGAGTAGGGAGGGACCTACCGTTGCTCCTTTGCACGGTGACGCACGTATCGTACGGATCGTCGCAGACCACTGTTGTGGACGCTTCACTGTTGCAGGTGGTCCCATCGCACTTCACGCACTGCTGCCGGCCGGCCGGGAACTCCGCCGCATTACAACCGGTGCCGGTGCAAGTTGCACATCCGATACCACCGCACTCGTCCACGGTTCGCTGCGAGGTAACGCAACCTCGCTCGGTAACGGTTCCGATCTGATGGCAGAGAGCACTGTATCAATAGTAAGCTCGCTTCCTGAGAGGCTGCACTTTGAGGCTTACCACACGATTGTAGCACTGCGCCGCCGTTAGATCGACTCCGGTGGCCATCGGACACTGGGCTGCCACCAGGCTGCTCGGATCCGTAACACACTCGGCGCTCGTCAGCGAGGAGCACACCACACAGCGATGCTGTGGGCTTCCTGCGTCGTTGCAGAGATCGGGAGACGCACACGTTAAACAGTCGGTCCCCGTACAGGCCGCTGGGGCTGCAGTGGCCGTCAAACAGCCACGCTCCGTTGCTAAAACTAAAGTACGCACACTCAAATCAATCAGTTGTCGGGTGTCGGATCACCACCAGACAGACAAGCGCTCGAAGCTTACGGCTCGTGGCGTCGAAACGGGAGAAACACACATCGTCCGCATTGGCACAGGTCGTGGTGGTACCAGCGGTGGCCACCTTCGAACAACTCTCGGCACTGCAACTGTAACACTGAAGCGCTTCGACCTCTGTCCGAAGTGACAGGGCCAGTAGCGTAGTGAGTAGTAATCGAAGCAGCTCCATCCCGTTGGTCGCCATGGTGATACGGCGGTCGGTGGTGAACTTCCCGATCGCTCGACCCGAGCCGCTATTTATAACCCAGCGGCTCTGAAGTGCTGCACTCGCTTATCACAGTAGGCACCGCGCTGGGGATACCAAAATTTACCTTTCGATAAAAGCGGAGCAGCGCTCCACGATAGCAGCGCACAGTGTCGTCCCGAAACAACAATGTAGAGTGTGTGGGTCAATAGTTTGCTCATGCTACGGCACGCTCTCTCCCGCAGGGTGGCTTCCGGCTGGAGGTACTCGACACCAAGGAGAAACCGGTGCTGAACCTGACACCGAGCAGCAAAGAGAAGCGCTTCGTGCGTGACGACGCCACGTAAGTTCACGAGTCAGGTGCTGACAACCCGCGGAAGCCTGATCTATCCTTACATCTCTCTGTCTGTCGGACTTTACAGGGCACAGCAATACCAGGTGGCGTTGCCGAGGAACTTTACGTGCCGCGACTGTACGCTCCGGTTGGTGCGGCAGGCGGACGAATGGGGCGGCAACTATCGGTTCTGGTCGTGTGCCGATGTGGACATCGTTCCGCGCCGCGAACATCACGAGACCTGCTCCGGCCACGGAAAGTCCATTGCGCGGTGCAAGTGCGACCGGAAGTACTACGGCCAGCGGTGTGAGTTCTGGGACGAGTGCGTCTCCAACCAGGACTGTGGCATCCAGGGTACGTGCGTGGACCTGGGAGGAACGTCACTGCCGCGTCGCCAGTGCTATTGCCGGCTCGGGTGGTACGGTGCCGGGTGTAACAAAAGTAAGTCCAGCACAGGGTCAGTACAGGCAGGGGTTAATCAAAACCTTACTCGCTAGAATCGCCCATCAAGTCGACCGACATCGACTACTCGGTGTACAAGGCCAAGATTCTGTCACCGGACCTGAACGTGTACTGGCGTGTGCTGAAGGACCAGGCCGAGATCGAGGTGGTGCTCAAGGTGAACGGGACGTCGTGGGTTGCCCTCGGCTGGAGGCCGCGCAAGCTGACGGCCGAGTGTAAGAACTTTCCTCTGATCGGTGGAACCCCTGCAGCGGGTACGGCCGAACCCGAACCGGCCGTTGAACCCACTTCGGAACCAGGTAATTGCCGGAACAGTAACTACCGGTGTCGGTCAACAGCGTGTGTCTGATGTGTTTCTCGCTCGTTCACAGAACCCAAGTCCGAACCGGAACCTGGAGCAGAACCGGGAGCCGAGCCGGGCGCCGAGCCTGGAGCAGAGCCAGGTACGTGGAACGACACGCGTAGAGTGTGTCGGTCAATATTTGCCCAGTGCTGATCGCATCGCGCGGTCGGTCGAGTGTAAAGCAAAGAGCATTTAGGACAACTTGAGTCCAGTAGAGCCCATTGAGCAGCGGAGGGTGTTGTTGTTTTGTTTGTGGCATCACATTCATTGGTCAATTGTTGTGTGTTCCATTGCAGAGCCCAAATCTGAACCGGAACCGGGCGCAGAGCCTAGCTCGGAGCCGGGTAGGTGTCCGCGAGTTGAGCGCGAGATTTCTGTAGCATCATACTGAGTTTTAAATCTATTCGTTCCAGAACCGAAAAGTGAACCAGAGCCCGGTGCAGAGCCGGCGTCGGAACCAGAGCCCGCCGGAGAACCTTCATCGGAACCAACACCAGGTAGTCCCGGCAAGTCACTGCCGACTCCGGTTCGCGATGAAACTAATTTCGAACTTCTTCCCCTTCTTTGTAGAACCCAAAAGCGAGCCAGAACCGGGAGCAGAGCCGGGAGCAGAGCCAGGAGCGGAACCAGGTTCGTACCGGGGTTGGCAAACTTAAGGTCATTTAGGACACCCTCTAACGTCCTGTTTCCTATGTAGAGCCCAAATCGGAACCCGAGCCTACGGGCGAGCCCGAACCGGACAATGTTACGGCGGAACCGACCGCGGAGCCCAAGGTTGGCGGTAGGCGGAAGGGCCGTGCCGTACCGTCGGCTGAACCCGAGCCAAAGTCCGAACCTGAGCCAAAGTCCGAACCGGCCTCGGAACCGACGGCCAAACCAAAGCCCAAAGGAACCCCGCCGCAGCAGACACCGAAGCTAAAGCTGAATCCCTACACACCACGCCACGACTTCAACCCGATGGACTGTACGGACATCGTGATCGGAACGGCACGGGGCGAGAACCACCGGGTCTGGGATTACTACACCCGCGACCGGTCGACACCTCGGGTGGACAGTTTCTGGGGCGGAAAGTCGGACCTCACGGCTACCGGGGGCTTCGAGAAGGATGGCGTCACTACGATCGTGTTCCGCCGGAAGCTGGACGCCAGCGAACCGACCGATCACGCGATCGTGGACGACCTGATGCACGTGATCTGGGCGCGGGGCCAGGAACCGGGTGCGTACGTACACTCGCCACCTTCGGGCGTCGAGAAGGAGGCGGCATCGGTCCCGGACTTTTATCAACCGGACGAGCTGAAGTACCACGGACATCGCAGTCAGCGAGGCGTGACGCAGATCAACTTCCTGGAGGAAGAACCGAAGGTGGTGCCGGTGGGGGCGAAGACGAACGGGTCGCCAACCGCTGGAACCGAGGGAGAACCGGTTCCGGCCAGCGAAGGAGTGATCGTACCGGCCGGACCGGTAGGTCACGAGCTGGACAACGAGTGCCACGGATTCTACAAGTTCCCGCGCACCTGTGATCCGGAGCAGGCTAACTGTGAGTACTTCCTCAGCTGGCAGACGGTGGCCCGCGGCGAAGCCGTACACTTCCACCTGGAGACGAAGAACACGGCCACGTGGACCGGAGTCGGGTTTAGCGACGATCAGAAAATGTCCCAAACCGATGCCATCATCGGGTGGGTGGACAAGAGCGGTCGCCCGTTCCTGATGGACACCTGGATCAACGGATACTCGGCACCGAAGCTGGACGATCGGCAGGACCTGTACAACGCATCCGGAGCGATCCAGAATGGGCGCACGGTGCTGGACTTTACCCGCAAGCGCATCACGGGCGACGACTCGGATCTGGACTTTACCGAGGAACGCTGCCTGTACCTGATGTTCCCGATCGAGGGCGGTGCGTTCAATCCGGTCAACAAGAAGCTCGGCAAGCACGGCTCGGTCCCGGTGGTCACCGACACGCGAGTATGCATCAAGTCGTGCGCGAAGCAGTTCGAACAGCTGGCCACGATGGCCGCGACACCGGCGGTCGATCGACTCGCGTACGGTGCCTCGATTAAGTTGACGAACCTGGCCAGTGGGTTCCAGGTGCCGGCAAGCGGAAGCCCCGAGCACCGGGATCTGTCCAAGTCCGTCACGGAGACGTTCAACGGAGTGCTCAAACAGGTGCCCGGATTCTACAGGACCGATGTGCAGGACTTTGAAAAGTAAGTCGGAAGGGTAATTCCATGGTTTGTTTTTAACGATTAACGGCGCTAAACTTCCGATTGCAGAATGGCCGATGGAAGCGTCGTGGTGAAGATGAACATTCTCGTCGATAAGGACCAGAAGAATGGCAGCCGGAATGTGCTGGCCGACGATCCGGCCAAGCTCGAACAGACCATCCACAACCTGATGGTGAACAATCTGTCCTCGGGCAAGGTCGGTACGTTCTCCGTGGATCCAACGTACCTGGAGTTTACGCAGCTGGAAGGTGAGTTTCTGGGACAGGGTGGTTCCCCCTTTCGAACAGAAATAACTCCGTTCCCGATATCGCAGGGCAAGCCACATCCCCGAAGGAGGAGGACGAGCTGCTCCCGGCCGGTGTGCGGCTCTACCTGATTCTCGGTTGCATCGCGGGTCTGGTACTGATCGCGATCATTCAGGCGACCTGTACGATCGTGAATACGCGAAGAAGTAACCGATTGAAGGTAGGTGTTCCCTGCGAGTGGCTACCGGGTGATGGCTAAAGGCATCATATCTCTCCCGCGACTCCCAGGACCAACTGATTCCCAACTCGGCCTGGAAAGACTACTCGTCCAACACCAACTACGCGTTCGACAACTTCGAGGCGGAGTCAAAGGGTCACCACCACAAGGGTCGCTCGTCCGGAGACCGGGGCTACAGCAACGGCAATAGCCAGCAGACGACCCTGCAGATGTCGCACTCACCGAACAAGTCGCAGTACTACGAGATCGACCGAACGGACGGTGGTCACGGTATGCCGACTCACCCGCGGGGAGACCATCGGAACGGTAATCCGGCGTACGGGGGCCCATACCCACCCTCCGGACAGCCTCGTCACGGGTACGACCGGACTGGCGACCGGTCCACGTCCTACGCTGACCGAGCATACTCTCTGCCACGACCGATGCACCAGCAACAAATGCAGCACCATCAACAGCAGCAGCAGCAACACCACCATCAGCAGATGCAATCGCAGCGCCCCAACGACTACTACACGCAGGATCGTCGCGGCAAGTCCTCCCGTGGAGCGCAGCCCTCCGGCGGCAACGGCAGCCACTACCCAGCCCAGTCTGGCAATGGACATCACCCACAGCAGCAGCAGCAACGATCCGTGCCGGACACGTCCGATCTGTACTTCACGCCGACCCAGCGGAAGTACTCCGGCGAGGTCGTCCGAGTGTTTGTCGACTACAACAAGGACAAGAAGTAAATGATGAAGTAGTAGTAGATGATGGCCTCCCCGCCCAGGGAGGTCTTTATGATGACGATGATGTGGAAGAGTTCCCATTTTCACCACAAACATTCTGGACACATACACGCAAACATTCATTACCGAAACGGAGATGTAGGTGAGAGAAGGAGTAAAAGTTGGAAACAATACTCCTCGAAGGTGTCGAAGAGAGCGAGCGAGAGAGAGAGAGAGAGAGAGAGAGAGCGCCGCAGACAGTCCTCAGAGTCAACTAACCAGTCCGCCGAATATTACGTGTACATACTATGTTTTATTATTATTATTTTCGGAACATTGTTTTCTTGATTTTACGATAAGTACGGCAGCCGCCCAAGCGCCAATCCGAGCGCCAGAGTAGATAGTTAGTGAGGGTTCTTCGTGTAGAGTTCTTTTAATTGACGTTTTATTCTGTACAGTGGACAGTCTGTAGAGTAGCCCCAGGAAACCCCAAAGCCGATCTTTCACCTTCCGCCAATTCCCAGGCCCATTAGGACCCTCCCCATTCTTATTATTAACCGTCGGGCTTCCTGGTGGGCCTCTCCCGTGTGAGGAGTTAAGTAATAGTAGGGCCATTACAGCATCAGCAACCGCACCTGGGAGGGCACACGAAGTAGAAGTACTACCGTAGGGTATAGGCTGTCGGAGACACCTTCTGTCCACCCTGAAAATGGTGGGCTACTTTCTAAGCGCGAAACAAAAGAAGCAACGAACCTCGGCGGCAGAACCAGCCGAGTTGCCAGTTTGTGTCGCGTCCACCGTCGGCCAGGATCCATATTTTAATCGCTTCGCCCTCGTGCCCAACACAATAGATCGGGCACAATCGGGCGGGTGAATAACAAATAAAAAGTGAACACACAACGAACCAGAGAGCCAGTACAGTAAGGTGTGATCTTTGTGTCTTTCTCGGGGCTCTCGGGGACGGGGCTTGATTGATCGTTTGCGATCGCGACCGATTGCCGAAAATAGGTGCTGAGCAAGCGAAAGTAAATGGGATCACTATCTTTGTCGTTCCCGGCAGGACTGGAGGATACTCGACGCGCGAAGGATCGGTACCTTGATGCTGCTGCTGCTTCGGTTGTTTTGTGTTTCAATTTGTGTCGCACGGCCTGGCGCGGCATCGCTTTCATATCGGTCGTTGCGCAACCACACCGCGGTTCGCCTGTTGGAGAGTGTGGAATGCATGCTACTTTTACTTCTTTTCACCTCCGTGGGGTCTCTGCGAAAAAATGTGGCCACCGTCGTCGTGGTTGTGGGCAGAAGAATTGCAACGGTCGCAAGTCACGACGGGTCGATCGCTTCCTCGCTTCGCGCTTATCAACACTCCAGAGTCCACCCGTCTGCCAACCGGCGAGAATAAAGGTCAGCCCCGTGGCCAGGAAGTACCTCCTGGAGCTGGAGGTGCCAGCCCAGCTGTAATGAGGTAATCGAGTTGACTCCGTTTGATTGACGGCCCGCGATTACACCACGCCACCGTCGCCGTCGTCAATAAAAACCAGTTCAAGCGACCGTTAATCTGATAAAAGCTGGAAAAACTGGATGCACTTACGTCTTCGGTGGCGCCGGTTGTCGGTTGTCCCCACAGCGTCTCCATGTCAAAACCGGAGCCGCTCAGTAGCCCCAAAAATAATATCTGCTACAAAAGTGTGCCGATAAACGTGGCCCTGTTGGCGTTTCTGGAGGGTGCCGCGAACGCACCTTACGTTCCGCGCGAAAGTGCACCTGGCCGCGATGATCAATGTGTGCCCAACTCGCATCGTCAACACCGTCGCGCCTTACGTAATCACGTGGCGCGACCTGCGACAACGGCGACAAATCGAGTTCAAAGCGAAAACCGAAGTGGGCACGCAAGAGTCGCCCGGGCCACCGCACAGCCGGCGGCAATGCGTGTCCATTTGTATCCAAAAGACACCGACTTAAATGTCGACGGCAAGCGAAAGCAACCGATCGATCCGATCGTGTTGAACATTATATTTCTGATCGATTTTGGGCCACAACGCAACACACACATATCGGACAATGATCGCGGCCCCGGCCACCCCATCGCAACGTGCCCAAGTGCTCCAGATTTGAAGACTTCGACCATCAAGCGACGAACCCACCACCAGACCCGCGAGTGGGCCGGCTTTCAATTAAGCCTTATCGGCGGACTTCTAACGGCCCAGTGTGAGGGGCATAACATGCGCAAGTGCATCGCAGACCCATCTGTAGCAACCCGGCTTGCACCGGTTGCGCCACAACACTCAGCCTCCGATTCGGCGTCTAATGAGCCAAGGGGGCGAGAGAATTACCTCTTATCGAGACCGTTTGCTTATCCTTTTTTCGCGCGTTGGTGTATTAATGAACTCAAATTAAACCCATCGTAACCCAGCTCGGGTGTTGGCGATCGACAGAATCCGTCCTCCATTTATGGATCATCCAACGCGGTATCGATTGCACAGTCCGATGATGCCATTGCACACCGGCAGCACGCGGGCTATTAAACATGGATGGGCCACCCGGGCTGTAAAAGGTTGTCAAGATCGTTTGCTGAATGAAATAATTAAAGTCTGCTGGGTTCGGATTCTTTTGTGGCCAAGTCAGCAAAACGAGCGATTGGCTGATGGTGCCGGTTGCGATCCGCCACTATAATACGATCACCACGATGATCGTCAACTTGATAGGCCCACTGCGCAGGAAAATCAACTCGTCCCACTCGTCGTAGCATCGAATTAGCAATCAAGGCCCGATAAAATCATTTAACTGGTGCGCACTGGTGGAGCACTTTCCCAAGACCGGGGTCTGATGATGGCCGTGATTTTCCTACCACGGAAACGCCAGCAGAACGCCCCTAGTGGCAATGAACCGTATACAAATGGCCACTGGGCTGGGTTTTATCTTGGTTGTAAATATCACATTCCGCCTGACCGACGACGATCTACGACGCGAGACCAACAAGTGACGACAGATTGGATCATAGCAAGATCATAGCAACAAAGAAGCTTTGAATACAAAATTTCTCTTTTCCCAACATCACAACGCATAACGATAATTTTTGAAAGAGAAATGACGACGATGACGATGAATTAGTGGTTTTGAAGCTTTCCCGATCCCGATCCGGTACTCTCACATGTGCCCTCAGTTCGAGCAAATTCCAGAGTCTCGCTTTTAATGAGGTATAGGTATAGTGAATATCGTCAACACTAAATGATTTTCAATCCACCAAAAATATTCGACAAAAATGTTATTCGACGTAGTCTTTGGAATGCAGGTAAATCTGACTTTATTTTCAAAAAGTTTACGAACATAACTAAGGCAGCCTGAAAATAGGGTCGTATTTTACCATCGGCTTACGATACAGTCATGAGGAGTTGAATTTTTCTCCTATACGGGGTCTAAATCAACATAAAAAAGTAAATGACAAAGGCATTATGATCCAGGGATGCATTGCATTCCATGAAACGTACAAGTTTATGACCTTTCCTAGTGTTCACATCGTTGTCCAGACCAGTCATTGAGAGGATGTGCGTATTATTGATGATCCTTGTAACATACGTAAAGACCCCACGTAATTTAACAGAATTTGCTCTATTAATCCAAACAATCTCTTCAGCCGAGGACTGTAGAAAGGACCGTGCGGTAAAACCACGCTGGGTAGGAGTGGAAAGCAAGGAAATTTATTTTTTGGCAATTAATTTTCATGTAAATGTTTAATTTACACATGGTTTAGAACGATTTTTAGGAAATCTTGAGTCGCAGAACGCAGATTACTGCCAATTGGGACTAACATTTGAAATGTCAAATTCTCTCCGCCAACTGCGATTCATTTCGTGTGCAGCGTGCAGTTCCAAAGGAAAGGAGGCTTTTCAAAGCAACATAACCTAAAACTATGTCACATTCTCATACAATTTTATATTTAGTTTAGTTGAAAGTTACAATTAACGTAAACAAACGAACGGGAAGCAATCAAAAGGTACAAATTTATGAATTTATACCTATTCAGGCCGATACTCAGTCATTTCAAGACAGTCCTGACACCTTCATAAGTGGCCCAACTTTGAAGACTTGCTTGGCAGTGAAGCAAATAGTACAAGAAAGTAGACTACTGTTGAGGAAAAATAACCAAAAAACAACTAGCCCCACAATGGCCTGTCCACGTTTTGGGGGGGTCCGCTTTCTGCCACTACAAGCCATCTGAAGAGCGGCTTCCCGTTACGCCGTCGTTAAAATTGCTCTCGTTTTTGTTTTTGCCCTTGCTCATATGCTCACGTTATTGCTATTATGTCCCCCCACCGGACCATAAACGGAACCATCATCCATCCACTCATACACACAACCCTGCTTTTGCATCCCATAATGTTCAACCCGCTGTGCGGCTGCGCGCTGACATAATGGGAAATTGGGCATCTTGCGTAAGCGCACGGTGATACGCAAAAAATAACAACAAAAAACATGTGAAAAAGAAACAGTAATCGCCGTGCGCCGGGGGCCACGGCGTTTCAGTTGTTTCGCCCTCCGTCCGATTCGCGTTCGCGGTTGAAATTCGCGCTTTTCGACAAATTTGGAACGTGGAACGATCGATCGATTACCGTCCGTGGTTGATCTCAAGGAGCCGGAGCCACCGCGCGGCTTGATCTAACTGCAATTTGCAACTCTCCAGTGCACTCCGAAGCCGCCGGAGAAGTTCCGGAGTAAGTCACTGACGTCTGACGGTGGCACTTTCACAAACCAGCCAGCGAGCGAGCCGAGTCGAGCCGAGAAATGAAAATATGTCTCGCACGGGAACAAAGTCCAAACACATACACACGCTGATCGCATTCGGGAGCATAAATGCAACGCAAGCAAAACGTGTTAACGGGGCCCTGCAACATTATGCTGCTGCAGCGAAAGCGGCGTGTGGCAAGTGGGCAACCTCGGCCGGGCTCCGACGGCATTACATGCAAATTACGGTGATGCTGCTACATCCGGTCCAGGAGGCCGTGTGGGGGTGCGAACACATGACTTCGCCTCTCTGGCCTCTCCGGCCGGAACTGCGGATTCGTTGCCGTTGTCCGGTAAATCTAGATCGTGATCGAACCTCGGATCGTTTCCCCTATCCTTGGCGTCAAGGTCGTCGTGGCACCCTCTCAGGGACGAGGTGATTGACGATTGGCCACGGTCCGAAGCGGAGTCCGTGTTCAGAATCGGAGGGCAGCTACTCGGGGGACCATATCAAATTCGTCAAAAGCCGGATGAAGGAACTTCGTGAGTGAGAGGGCACATAATGCATAGCGGCCACCTCACGGAAGCATCGAGCGGTCACCCGGACCTCGGCCCGGGAATGGAATGTCCCGAGTGCAATATTTCCAATTCAATTTCCCAAAAGAGCGCGATGCACGCTTTGGGCGTCATTGGGCGAGGAACGATCCGTGAAATTGAGTTCACATTCCGCATGTAATGCCATTGGCCCACCCCAACCCTCTGTCGTTGTGGCTCGATTTGCAACGCACCCGCGCAATGCGCATCACAGCTGGTGACGCGTGCCAACTGCGGGCGGTTGAATGAGCTCCTCCGCCCACCGTGCAATCACGATCACGGGGGTACGATAGAGGGCGCGTGAGACGCGCAGAAAGAAAGTCGAATAATTCGCAAAAAACAACGATCGCATGCATCAGTATGTTGCTTCCTCTCGCCAAACGCCATTTTGGAGCGCGCGCGCCGACGGAAAGCGAAACCTTCGCACCCCACGCTAGCTGCACAAATCAAACAAACAAATATGGCGCACACCGGAGAACTAATCTGCAAACTCTGGCTCCCCTCGGTGGCTGCGGGATTCCGAAAAAACCCTGGCATCCGTTGGCCGTCCATTCCGAGGCATAACGCAAACGCATGACGCGCGGCCGCGGCGCATTTTCCTTTCCGTTCCGTTTATTAGACTGCTCGCGTTTCACGCCATTATTAGCTGGTGTTGCGCTAATCTTCTCTCTTTCTTTCCACCTTTTTCTGCTTTGCTTTGCTTACTCTCACTCGCAATCACTTTCCCTCTCTTATGGTGGCGCGCGAGGTGCGCGATTTGCTTTTAGTATCATTGTTATCGGCTTTCCACTAACTACCCACACACATTGATTGGATTAAGATAAAATAGGCGAGATAAAGTTTGGAGAGCCCGCGGAGCACAAGTAAAAAGAAGAAGGCAAAACGTTCGCGGGGCTCTTCCAAGGATCGTAATTCGTGCCAGCGCACGATCAACAGTGTAGCGAGTGACGATCAACGTGACGAGTAGCCACCAAATGCACGTACGATTATGATCGTCGTACTTTGAATTTTCTATTTGATTTATGGCAGAGATGCTTAAAAGGGAAAATGATAAAGAAAACCTGTTGGACTAAAGGAAATTTAGTACAATGTAGTAGATTGAGATTTAGTATAATTTAGTACAGTACCGCTAAGTAACCTCTACAATTTGAGCAAGACAAGATTTATTGTTAAACAAGATTATCAGAAGATAATCCATTTCTTAGGCACTCTATTATTGTGTTGATCCCGCTATTGTGCATTCAGGATTTGGGCCCTTCTTAAAACGATGTGATGAAGACAATCGTAGCTCACGAAGGAGCATTTCTACGACCACTCAGAATTGGATATTAAATTTATGGTTTAAGATAAAGGGGAAAATAATGCTAACAAGGCTAAGTAACAGGGTGTGGCTTTTAAGTTTTGATCAAACTGGAGCAAAATAATCCCCACAACCTGAATCCAAAATACGAATATTCGAATATTGTCATTAGCCTGATTGTGATGCCCATTAACAATTAACCCCGTGTGACTTTCTCTCTCGCTCTCTTTTCCTCTCTTTCGCTCACACAAATAAACGCCAAATTCAATGTACCATACGGTCCCGGCCCGGGGGGAAATTCCGAGTTCGCGGTCGCGGACTCCAGCATGCGCCGCACTGTCTTGAGCCGAGCCGAGAGCACTCCACATCTCTCGCGTGATCCGTAGACCACGGTGGCACACGAGGTTCAGCCATGGTGGGGCGCCACGATCACACGAGCGGGCGAAATATAAAACTTTAAATTCATCGACACCGGCAGAACATTCGTGCGCGAGACGGCAACCAGACCCAACAGAGCACCCGGGCCAGTGATCGGCGGGCCTTTAGATCAACGCATCAGTTCCGCAACGACCGATCGGTGTGCAACAACATCGAAGGTGTGTGTTTTGAGTGAAATGATTTATAGGACTTTCTCGCATCGGTGTTTCGAAATTATAGGTGCGATCAAGCGAGATCGCTCAGACCGGATAAACATTTTGTGACACTTCTCGAACTGTTTAAAGAACTATGATGATGCGAACAAATGAAAACCCTTTTTGGGACCGAAAAGGATAGCGTGTTTGTGTACGTGTGTGTCTGGACCGGGGGCCGGGTAACTAACGCCTGTTGCTGCCAAAGGAAAAGGAACGGGGAAAAAACGAGAGTAATTTTCTACTCGGTCCCAGATCACTTGATGTTTAGCGGTCTTTGATCTCTCAGTCTCTCTCCCTCTCGCTCCCTGTCTTTCAACGCCCCCCCGCGGGGGCCCTCCCGCACTTTCCCGAAGATCACCTTGTCGAATGTGAGGTACACAACAACGGCCGAACAACGGCAACGGCATCAGCAGCATGTGCCGAAGCTGCCTTTTCTCCACGCCGCCACCGCTGCTGCTGCCGTTGATCCGTAATATGCGATTATAATCGAAAGCATAACAATTAACGAGCGAAAGGAAAGTGCAGTGCCTTGCGTCTGTCTCGCGTGTCCCCGTCGCAAACATCCCACCTCGTGCTCGCCGGGCTCTCCTTCCGAACCTCGCTCACTCACTCGGCACTTGGCTGCCCCTGCTGGGTGCTTCGTTTGCTTCGGTGTGTATCGCGAAATTTAGCAGCAACGACCCAACCAAGAGACCCTAGAAAGCAACCCCCCAAAAGCCCCAAAGAGCTTCCCCCGCCGCCCGCGGGCGGATGCTCCGAGAGAGCGCCCAGGATTGAGGATCGATCGGGCAACGCGAAGGCTCCGAACCTCGGCACAGTTCGCGGTGTGCCGTTGTGTCCGAAAGGTGTACGGCGCTTCAAGCTTATTTCTGGGGAGGATTCCGATGCGCCACATCCAACCCATCGCTTACGGGGCACTTTAGTACAAATTAATCATCAATTAAGGTGCACGGGCCCCTCTCGTGAACGGGTGTTTCAAATTAATCCATTTTCCGTTTTTCCATAAACCCAACCCGTCCGGATTCAATCGACCGCGAAGAGCGAGGCACGGGTTTTCGTTCAAGTGAACCACCCCGCGGTGAAAGTGCTCCTGCTTACTTTCCGTTTCGGTCGCTGCCAGCTCCTCCACCGGATAGATCTCGGATAGTCATCGGAACGGATTAGGAACGGGCGGTAGATCATCAGTTCTTCTGTTCGTCACGCCGCTAGTCGAACAAAATGAGGTAAGTTGAGCGGGTTTTTGGTGATTTTGGGTTGCTTATTATGCAACTAACGATGGTAACGATGACTTTCGGTTACTGGTTTTAGTACAGGAAATCAAGTTTAATGCAAAACAGCGTAAAACTGGGATCTGTTATGAAAACGAAACGGAATAGTTTTCAAAATCGATGAAAAGCTCCAATTGAAGGACTCTTTAGCACTTATTGTTGTAATTTCCAACACCAATAAGAGTGATTATATTGTTTTGTGGTCTTAGTAAATTGAGTTAACGAAAATGGAGTCTATCTTCAAGAGAAGTTTCATAAACTGTCTCATCTGCGAAGGAAGAGACAAAGGGATCTAACCCAATACGAACGAAACAAATTATCAATCCATAAATCAAATCGTAGGCACAACAAACACTTCATTCAGCACTAAAACAATCGGTCCCTTGAATGGCTTGCATTCATCGGTAATCGGGCCGGATTGGGCAATCGCTTCGCTTATCCACCACAACGCGAATGGGAAGCTTCTAGACCCGAGCACACTCCCCAGAGCAACCAAATCGAATCCGGACCAAATTTCGTCATGTATGAACCCACAGATCGGCCCCGGCCCCGGAGGGAAGCGCTCAACTCCCCGGCCACGTACAAACGTGTAGCTGGCGGGCATTATTGCCTGCTCTGCAGCCGTCGGGTCGGGGAGCAGGTCGTGTCCGGAGTGCCCGATTTCGACGGGCGACGCGCGCTCAAATCGCTCGCCCAGGCCCTCTGACACTAATGTTGACGACATCACGTCACGCTCGCGGTCGGCAAAAACACTGGCTGGTTGGCCGCTCCGAAACTCCGTTGGTTCCGATTTCCTAACCTGCGCGCCCGCGCGCACCCCCAAGAAGATAATGCTGCCGCAGGGCAGGAGTGCGGTGCAGTGAGCCTTTTTTCCTTTACCGAATGCTAATCGCCCGGAATGTGAGGTAATAAATCAAACCCACCCGTGTCTTCGGGCCGTTGACAAAGTGATTGGCCCATTTCGCCCGTTTCGCGTGTCTCTCATTGGCTCGCGGGCCGGCGGAGACCGTCCTTTCTTCGCCCCGAAGGATTTGGGGCTACACAAAACTGGGTGACGGTCGCCAGCACCGTTGAACCACATTTCCAAATTGCCCCGATGTGCCCCGAGGCGCTTGCCGAATGAATGGGTTCGCGGTTACCAAAATAAAACGCCGAAAAGAGCCTCCGGGGGCAGGGCACAAGATGCCGCGTATTACCGCGTGCCGCTTTTACGTTTTGTAACCGAGCGAAGTTGTTGAAGATCCGTCGCCAACGGTCACAGACCACCTTTGCTCCGATCGGTTGTGTTCGAAGTTGGATTTCCTTCCTTTTGGCACCTTTGGCAGCTAAAAAAATAAGAACTCCCGTCCCTACGTACCTTAATTGAACCCAAAACCCACGAATTGGCCACGAATCGGTGGCACGAATCATTAGTGCCGATGAAATAACGCACCTGAACGCCCGGGGATTGCATCATCATCAACCGAGGACAGCCCTGAGGACATGAAAGACGTAAAACCGACTGACCAACTAACCGGACCAACGCTGGCGGGGTGGTCCAGAATCGACGCTGCGTTGAGCGCCGCAAAAGGACAAAAAAGCGGGAACATAACCCTCCGGCCAGCGGACCAGTGCGATCGTATACCCGCACCGCCGCCAGTTATCTAACAGTGGACCAGGACCGGACCCGGCTCGGGCCCGGTTTTGGAAGCTGAGGCCCTCATCGGTAGTTACATGCTCCTTGCAGGTGGATCAAATCGATTGGCTTTTACTTTCTTTTCCTTCTCCCAAGTCGAACACTTTCTTCGGCACCCGGGTCCAGAGACCTGGACCCGGGGAGCCTTATGCGCACCATGCTCCGAGATGATCATTATTTAAACATGTCTTTTTCTGCACGCACCGCGTGCACCGTCCGAAAACTGGACCACGGAGGGCTCATAAATAAGTCGACATCCTTCGCGCGCGAGCGCTGCGTTTATGTAACGCCCCGGGGCCCCTTCCTCGGGTACATGGGGATTGATTTTTCGTGATCCATTTCGAGCAGAATGCCGCATGCGGCACCCTGCCGGCTATTCTGTGTGTGGGGACGGTGTTTTGCGGGCTCCACCAAAAATGGTCACTTCTACACATTAACCTAAAACATAACCTGTACGAGCCCGGGCAAGCCCCAGCTGATCCTCGAAGTGCACCTACCACCGCGATCGGTAACCCTCCCGGGCCCACAACTCGAGCTGTCGTAACAGGAGAAGCAGCGCTTCACCATCTGTATCCTACCTGCGCGGTTCGTCGTTTCACAATCGTCCAACTCGCCAGGCGGCATGCCCGGGGTACCGTGTGCCAGTGAAATTCCCACGGCTCGGGGTCGCAACGCATCTCGCGCGGGAGATCGAAGATGTACCATCACTCAAGCAGGGTTCGCCATTTCGATGCACGATTGACCGACCCGCGGGGAGCGAGAGAGAGACCTAAAACGAAAGAAACAGATACGGGGAGGGCTTCAGAAAATTGGACTGGCTGCCCGGTGGTGGCACTGGATGAAGCCGTTCGGCTGCAAATTGTTGATAAATGATCGCGTAACGGGCCGGTCGGGCCGGGGAAAACGAGCTGGAAAAACGGAGGTGGAGAGTTGCTAAAGATCATGCCTGGCTACCACTACCACAGCGCGTCCCCGTGACATGATGAGCCGACGCAAAGGTGTCCCACTGCCGCGCGCGGTGATTAATGAGCCAAACAACTTCGCTCCATCACGGGTGCAATTGGATTCTCGTTCGAAACGTCCAGCGCCAAGCGGTGGCTATGAAATTAATTGGCCGCCAGTTGGTGCCGCGCGAGAATACCATAAGTGAGGTGGCCCCGGGTCGAACCGGATTCGGACGTGTTCGAGTGTGTTGGATAAGAACTAAAGATGGCGGCGACTGAAAATGCCAATGACAGCTACGCACTGGGGCGATGGCTACTAGATCGCCCGCTTGATGTGAGGCTCATCGCGCTCCGGCTACTAGATGGCGCGGACGAACGTTTAAGCTCCAGCCCTAAGGAGGAGCTAAGCGGGAGTCCCATGTGGGCTACCTTCGCGCACCGAGCCACCCTGTGGGTTTAAACTTCCTACGTTCCCAGACATTCCCCAAGAGTTTGTCTCAATTACATCGCCTTACCGGTGATTGAGAAACGCTAATTACCGACGATCTCTGCAGACTCGCGGAGGATCGAATCTCGCGAGTCATTAGTATTCCAAATTGCACACCCCGGCGAAGGACAGAAGGTGCGGCCAGGCTGTGATGCAAGTGCCTCGAAGGTGCAACTCATCGGTCTGTGTGGTTTTAGACGATTGGAAACGAATGCAACCCGAAACCCTCCGTCAATCACCACCGGTGAACCCCCGGGAGGAGTACTGGGGAGTGTTCCGTTCGACACTTTCTATAGGATCCGGTCCGCCTCTGTAGCCTACCTTATTGTTCTTCTTCTGGTAGGCTTAGGCTCCATTTCCTGACCACGGCGAGCGAGACTTTCACACACGTGCGCGAAAGCCACCGACTGCGCCAAGAGCCCGCGTTGCATTGTGAGGACCTAGTCTTCGACAGCCAAAACTACCGGAACTAACCGGGGCCACCGGATACTGTGACCAGCGGCCGTACAGACATTAAAATCAAGCCGCCAAGTGTAACATAATGAGGCGGAAAACATTCGTCATTCGCCATTTCCTTTTCCACGACCGGAGGCTGAGCTCCGGGTTTTGGCCCACGCTTTTATTATGCTCGCTCGCTCTTTCTCTCTCTACATTGCTTTCTTTCTTCCTTTGGTGGTTGGGTCTTTGTTTGGATATTTTCCATATTTTTGCTCACTTTTCGTTCATTTTCGCCATCACCCACAAGAGGCCAATTATTCAATTCAGAGCTCCTCATAGAAATTGGAAGTGGCGCCAAGTTTCACCAAACCAATTTGTTGTTTATTTATTTCGAAAACTTAGGCACACGTGGATTTGACCATGCGTGTAGCGTTTAAAAACCGTACGAAAGGTGCGTTCGGAAGCCGATCCGTTGGGCTGTTGGATTACGAAAAGAAATTGTGTTCGCTCGCCTCATTTTCGGAAAGGAAACGTGCTCGTAGCGACACGGCACAGGGCCAGAACTTCCGGAACCAGGCGAACGGGATACTGCGCGAATTGGTGAAAGTGTTTCCCCAGACAAAATTGCCAGAAGTGGCACTTTCAACCGGGAGGTTCCGCGGGAGAGTTGGAATAAATTAGGAAAAATTGGTGGTGCCAGTCCCTATCCTATTAAAAGGCGGTTGATTAAGTCGTTAAGTGAACGTGAATGGTAAATAGAAAACACCTTTCAAAACTCATCGAACCAGTGTGTGCAAAGTTTTGGGGCCGTTTAAAGCCAGGCGCAAATGAAAACAATACTCGACACACGCCCCTCTTGGGCACTTTGCACAGTTGCCGCCAGTGGCCTTGAGACCGCGTGCGGTGCAGCATGGCCCATTGTTTCACGTGGCACCAGCAACATAATGCCTCTTAATGCTCGCGCCGGCAAATGAGCCACGTAACGCGCGTGTGTCTGAATCTTCGATTCGATTCGATCTTCGCGATTGGATGGGTGGAGATTCCCTTCCAATCTACCCGAGCGGGAGATCCAAGAAGAAGGTCAGAAGCACCGGCCAGAAGGCATCGCTTAGGTTAAAGTAGGTTATCAAGAAGATCGCACGGCGATCGCCGCTACGCTTACTAACAGGTACATTTTGCACCATCTCGTGGATGTCGCGTCTCGATCGTAGCGATCGCCCTTCGTGATCGCTTCGAGCGTTACGCGTGCATGTGAGAAAAACAATCGATCGGTCATAAAGGAAACATAAAGCATCATAACGCTAAAACGGCGCTTGGGAGTTTCAAAACATATCCGTTGCCGTCATCGTCGTCGTCATGGCCGGTGGTGGCCGTTTCTCATCACAAGACGGAAGCCATCTGTCGGTCTTGTTTATGAAAGATGTGTCCAATCGAGCGGCGGGGACAGTTGGCACCCCAAACTCCGATCATGGGGGCCTCCCCCATTGTCGGGCTTAATTAAGGTTTCAAAAATCGTGCACGGTGCGATCATATGCATCATCGGTGTTCCCGTTCGCGGCTCACGCCGAACACCATTTGTTTTTTTCTTGCATGATATAAGCTGAAATTCGATCGCCTCCTCTTCGACTTTCATCACTCAGCCGTGATCGCTCGTGGCCCGTGTGTCTGTATGACGAAAAAGATCAGATAAAAGCCACCATTTGTCATCTCCAAAGCTGCTGCCGAGTGCCTGCCCGTGAAGGGGTGGCCAGTTAATAAATACCTCGGTGTCGGTGGTGACGCTGCTGACATTTAGTTGCAGGACCGATCTCAGGGACGGAGACACTCCGGACTGCACAACGCCGGCGCTTTTTGAGCAATTTTAAGAAACCCCATTCCGAAAAGGGGTGGTGGGTGCCCACGCGAACGTTGCGTAAGAGGGTCGCTTACGCACAGCGCACGCAGCAAAGAGCAAAAACCCGGCACATGGCCGGACCCGGACCACGTGTGCAGGTGGATGGTGGTGGGATACTTCGTAGGCCGCCATTTGAAGATGCAAATGTGCACTCTGTGTCTGTGCTAGTTGTTCCTTGTGAATTTCCTCGTGCATTGATTGTGCGAATTGGCCACACCCAAAGGTCATGACCCTCGGTGGGGGGCTGCGTTGTGAAAATGGTTGGGTTGAGCACAATGATCGGTTTGTCCCACGTCGCACCATGCATGTGTGGCCCCCTCTCGGTCTCTCTCGCTCGCTTACTGTAATTAGACAATTTTCCGTTTGTTAATTGAACATTGTTCGATGCGATGCGGGTTGGAGAAAGTTTTCCCATCACTTGCCTTACCCTCGTGTGGTCTTCCGCAGATTGACCGTGCGCGCGTGCTGTGGACTGCTGCTGTTGTGTGCAGTGTCAGGCCAGCAGTACAAACAGCAATCCCCGTCGACGGTATCGTCGACGCAGTTGGACTCGGCATCAGCCGCCGCCGGTAACGTGGCGTACCGGGCCCGCCCGTACTCGACGCAATACGGCAGCAGCTCGTCCGAGGAGGAAGAGGACGATCGGCCGGTGGCGTCCTACACGAGCGGACGCCAGCAGCAGCAGTCGAGCCTGAAGAAGAGCTTCAAGAAACCGTCGTACTCGAGCGAGGAACTCGAACAGGAGGAGGAACCGGACCGGCTGACGGTGCTGCTGGAGAAGTCGCAGTTCCAGTGTGCCGGCCGTACCACCGGCTACTACGCGGACGAGAGCCTCAGCTGCGAGGTGTTCCACTACTGCCAGGAGAACCAGAAACACTCGTGGATCTGCCCGGAAGGGTTCACCTTCCACCAGGTGCACCTGATCTGCATGCCGCCCTCGGGCGATAACATCTGCGAGCAGTCGTCCAAGTACCACTTCGTCAACGATTATCTCTACAAACCGATCAACATGGAGGAGCATATGACGAAACCGAACGTTACACTAAGGTCGGTTTGCCCGGTCGATCCACGTGCACGTGTAATAGCTTTCCTTTCCCCCCCTCCTTTCCGCAGGTACTCGGAGCGGTACTATCCGGAAAATTTCTACGTTGACGAGCGCCACTACGACGAAGAGCGTATTCTGCGCCAGCATGAGGAGCGTCACCAGCCGCAGCACCAGCAGCAGCCCGCGAAGCAGCCGTACCACCAGCAGCAGACGATCCGGAAGCAGCCGGTGTACGCCACGACACCTTCCTCCTACCGGCTGTCGTCACCACAACCGACCCACAGTGTCTACAGTTCGCCGGAAGAGATCAACATCTCGCTGCAGCAACGGCGACCGACGTCACAGCCCCTGTCGTACAGCGCCTCGAGCACGCCGCGGTACGAGGACGACGCGGAATACGATAGCTACGAGCGGAAATAGGCCATCGTGGGCGTTGCTGGAACAAAACAATCATTGTCGAATTCAGTTCCACTCCGCTCGCCAGGGGCAGCAGCATTCATTTAATCTGTAGAATCCCGTGTTTTCCCCCCCATCGTTCCCCTTTTTCGAAACCTCTGGCCTGTGCCAGCTTCGATTCCATTTTTTAATCCATTGTTTTATCGTTTTAATCGTGTTAAGCCGAGTCAAGCGAAGGCGCAGTCAGTTGCATGAGGACTGCGCACGATGTCCCTTCTTTCTTCCGTTCGAATGTGTCGTCAGCGTGGCGTTCGCGCGGCGCCTTGTTTCGTCGCGTGTTAAGGTTGAAAAAATAAAGTTAAATATTTATTTTTTTCATTTATCGAACTTTTAACCTAGTCCCTAGCTTCTGGTGAGGTGACATGATGACGGCAGAGAGAACTGAATATCAAAACGCCCGCCATTTTTGCGGATGTAGAAGTGCCTTTTTTGCGCTGCGAAATCTATTAACCTAGAAAGAACGGTATGAAGCCAAACGAAACGTATAAATAAACGCTATCAAAAGGCTCGTTGCGATCGGCAAGGATCGAGCCAATGTCCATTCCACGCTTGCCCTTTGCTGGAGATATCTCCCTTCCCTAGCACATGCTCTCACTCTCTATCACTACTCGCGCTGTCGACACCCATGCCTCGGTTGCTTTGATAAACCTTTATGAAATCAGCATCCCGTTGAACACACGTCGGTCACGGCTGGTTGTCTACAACAACGCAACGCGGGGTCGGCCAGCCCGGCTGCTGCGACGGCGGATCGGGCAGAAGAAGGTTTGTTATGGTCCCGGGACGGGATGTTGATTGGTTACTACTATTGCAACGTTTCGCCTTTCGTGACGCACGCCTCCAGATAATCGATTCTTCGCTCCAGCGTGGTCAGCTTCTCGTTCAGCACCGCTAGCCGTGACCGGCAGGACATGTCTGGGTTTGTGGGGGAAAAGCAGCAAATTAACAAAACTCGAAAGTTGCTCCGGAGCTCCGCGTACCGAGCTACGAACCGAACGAGTTCAGGAAGTCCGTGATGCGTTTGATGCTGGCCGTTATCACCTCGATGTACTCTCGGTTGGCCCAGTCTTGGTGAATTTGTTTCTGAATTGCTTCTCGATGGGCATCCATTTTCGCTCGTTGGCCACTTAACAAACTATTTCCACGCTAATGGTTTCAATTTACGCACTGTTTACGTGCGTTCGCGATTGTGACGGCTTCGACAGTTGACAGCCCGGTACGCTTCCCGTTCGTTTATTACGGTGCGTTCGGAGATCCACTTCAGAAGCAGGGCACTTTGTTTACAGCGGCACACGCGGTGAGCTTTTGAGCATACGAGAGCTTTTAAGCCGCTCGGTGAAGTGCGATTCAAATATCATTATTTTACCGGCACAGAATAAAATGTTTTCAACGTTTTATGGAATATTTAATAACGAAACTGAATGCTGAAGGATGCCTTTGGAAGCAGCGTGTTTGTAGAAAAATAGTTTTCAACACACCACAATCGAAAAATGCTGTCAATGTAAATGAAATGAATGTGTGCGGAACCAATAACACACCAACACCAGACCTTCCTATCGACAGCCTGTTTGATTCCGATCAGCTGGACCCGAGTCACGCTGGAAAAGTGTGCAATGCGCACGTTTTCTGAGCATAACACAAAACGTGCACACGGACCGAAGGACCCGACCGACCGACCGACTCTCTCAATCTAACCGTCCGCTGCTCCCTAGCGAGCATTTTACTAGCGGAAAACTTGCACCAAGCCATTGCTCGGGGCATTGCCCATCCGCACCCTGCGCCCTAGATTCCTCTCTTTCATCCGGGTTGCCCTTCGGGTTTTGCACAGATAAATTGGTACACTTTCCATGCTGCTCAACGTAAGTATCGCTTCTCGTTTCGACGACAGAATAGAATGACGACCCCCCATCATTATTGCGCCCTCTCATCTCGTTATTCAAAATCAGACACTTGAATTAGCCCGAAAAGTCGGCCTCATCTTTCCCGCATTGACATGTGCCACAGTGCCAGTGCCTCTGCTGACATCGCTTCACGTTAAGTGCCGCCGCCACTAATGGGGGATTTTGTGCTGCAGCTACACGCACTTTGTCCACGACAACTGACCGCGAAGATATCACCCCTCATCTGCCCCCTATTAAGAGCCCTCTATTCAGAAACTCATCGACGCACTTTGCGGCTCCCCCTCGGGGGCTACGAAAGCTTGAATGGAGACCCCTTCAAAACCCTTGTCGGCCGTTTCGTTTGATGGACGCGCGGCGCAGAGAACCCCCCCACGGGGTGCGGGAGCATTTTTGCTCGATTTTTTCTTCCCTTTCGACCACCACAAACACATGTGTCGAGTAGTGGCTGGCCACCTCCTCAACAGTTGGGTGAGATTCCGGCCCGGATGCGCGCAAATGAGACGGACCGAGGGCACGAGGACGAAACTAGTACCCGACCCGAGAGAGAGCCAACTTCGGGTTCGTCCCGTCCGTCGTCTCGGCGGGCGGGAAAATCGGAGAAAATCGCTGGCAATCGTGTCGGAAATCGCCGTTCCGCCGCCCCGTTCGGTCACTCGCGCGATTCCCATCAATCATCTCCGCCGCTGTGGCTGCGCTCGCCATTGCCACTCTCGCCGCCGCCACCGAGGACGAGCAGCAAGCCGAGGCTAGCGGGCCACCACCAGTTCGGTAAGGAGAGCGAACCAGATCGGTCGTCCTTGATCGCCCAGGATAATTCGCCACGCAAGCGGTGGCACTCGTTCGGTCCGCTACACGGCCACGGCCTGCCCACTGCCAAAGCGCGGACACGGAGTGTGCGTATTTGCTGAGATTCGCGTAACGACTTCCAGAGTGTACAAAGATTTTCCTCTTCCGTGTGCGGTTTTGTGCCTCAACTTCCTGGTCAAGATTCTCCATCATCCCTGGACAGCATCCGCATCGCGTGGGTGTATGTGTACTTACTGTTTGTGTGCCACGGTTTTCATCCCCCTCAACCTCAGTGTGCCAGTGAGTGTCCTGTAGTGCTCTGACCAGTTTTCGCCACTTCCGGTTTGACAGCCCCCGAGCGAAGGTGGTCGCAGTTTTCCGTTTCCTGCAAAGAAAATAGCGTTGAGTGAAGTGCCAAAAAGGTGCATAAGATTCGTGTCCGTCCGTCATCGTCTCGTCGTTACACGCTGTGCGCCAAGCACGTGACGGGAATGCCCCAACAAACGGGTGGAGGGTGTCGCATCCTTCATGATCCGACCCCCACCAGAGCAGCTCAAGATTTTTGCTACGTTGCGGAAAATTAAATTTAATGGTCGATAGCGACGGAGACCACCTGCGGCGTTCGGCGCACCAATATCCTTTGGGAACTCGCCGGGATTGAGTGTCCATTGACGGATCCACTGGGGAGCCGCGGGACCCAAATTCCCGGCGGGTGGGCGGTCCCTTCGTCAGAAGATCCTTAGCCGGCACGGTGGGGAGTTAAAAGGTCTCGTCGTCGCTTCAGACGAGAGATCGTAGGCCACCCATCGCATCGCTCTGCTTTGCGGAAGCCGAAAAGGGGGAAGAAAAAGGCACGGCGCGCACAACTTCCGGTGCCAAACATAAACACATTTCGGCTGTAACACGCGACATGAAAGCACGGAACAGCATAAAACCGGAAGACGCGCCCGAGTGCTGTGTGCTGTGTGTGTTGGCCCCGAGGATATTGACGGGAACGCCACGCGCCACCTTTTATCTTCCGCGACTAGGACGACGTTGACGGTTTTCCGGACTCTTTCCCTCTGCTCCGGGTGGGTTGTACTACGTGGCGACACAGCGTGGAAAAACAGCTTCGGAAGCTCTCTTTGCGCCAGCAAACGCATGGCGTTTAGCGATTCCTTTTTGTGATCGGAGGGGACACAAAAAAACCCCCGTTCCGGCATTGCATAAACTTTCTCCACCGTACTACAATGCCTTCTACCTGCCCCTCTCTCTCTTTCTATCATATTCTGCCGGTTTTTTCCGCTTTTCCACTATTTGTTTTCGATACACACCGTCCTCCAGAGGCCCAAAGATCTGCAAACGATATCCGCTGCCTGGCGATATGTTCATGTGCGTGTGGGTGTGTGCCTGCAGGAAAACCCACGCCATGCCGATTCGGGGAT
>NC_071285.1:56215402-56230402 GCF_943735745.2 Anopheles bellator | reverse complement strand
GCGCCATTCTATCAATCTATTTCATCAACAACAAATTGTATCTATCGATTGTTCTATCCGTTTTCGACACATAAATACCTTTGACGTGATTCGTGGATGCAAAAGAAAGGTGCCCGCACCGCTCGAATGCCGAGCACGGGGCTCAGCACCGAGCTGCCGTCCGATCTGGGGATGAAGAACACGAAGCGCCCACAATTCGCGCTGATGTAATAAATAAGCCTTTTTGGGAGTCGCCTCTTTTCCTTGGCCACACTACGCTACAGATGCTATCATTCTTATCGTTCTCTCATTCCTTTGAGTAGGATTTGTATTTACTTTTACTTAGGTTTTTATACATACTGGCACGTGTATTGTGTTGTCCTTTCGATTGTTAAATATACTCTCTCCCAACACGCGTTCGCTTCCATAATTCAAATATAACAGGCATGATACTAATGATACATCTTGCTTGCTGGACATCCCCTATTGGCAACACACAACTTGCTTTCTTTAGCACTCTCCAAACCGCTTACAAATGGGGAGGAATCAGGTTCCACAAACATTTACAAACGTTCCGTTCCGTGTTCACCTTGTCTCAATAATGGAATTTCTAACATTACACTGGTAACGCAGGCGTTTCTTTGTCCATCCGCTACATCAGCGGCCACCGCCATCGAGTACGGCAACTTTGAACCCGATCTCGCCCACTTTCTGCCCGGGTGAAAAGAGGAAAGATTAGTCAGCGTCTCACGGTGACACTGAGACACGGCTTTGCGCGCGAATGAAACAAATATTTAAAAGGAACGAATACGAGTTCGAAACTATCTAAAGTCGCCTGCTAACGTTCGAGCGCGGCTGGACCGGACATGCTCACAACGCAATAAATAGTAGAAGCAATGGAAGAAACACTTGTCCCCGTGCCGTGCCCGTAAGGACCGTGTGTAGGAACCACACTGGACGTCAATGTTTGTGTGTGTTTTACGCAATGTAATGGAATAAATTAATCGTGAGTATACGATGCGATGCATATAATGCACATAGTTTTTGTTTGATGTTATCTTTTCCGTCCGGATATCCTAAAATAATGCGCACACCACCACAACCAACTTTGGTCGTCGAGAGACTAGGAACAGTGGTTTCCTCTCTGTCAGTTCGTAGCCAAATGTAGCCGTTTCTTCGTTCGTCCATCCCTTGATGCTCCTTTGCTGAACCTGTCGCCGATAAATGCTCTCTCACGGTCGTTTTTCTCCGTTGTGGCTTCCTAATCGGTTATCATCTGCACGAAGCTCACCGGGAACATGCCCCGCCGCGTACTGTCGCCTTCGATCTGTCCCTCCATCCAGTTCTCGTCGTCCGTCCGCTCGTTGAGTACAATCAAAATTTCACCCTCCTTGAACTCGAGCTCATCGTCGTTATCGGCATTGCAGTCGTACAGCGCTCGGCATCGTCGTAATCCTCCAGTCTGGGGAGTGAAAAGGGTGCCATTAGTGGCCAGCCCGGACACGTGCAATACCAATACCACTCACGAAGCTTCTGCTGGACAGGTTAAAGGAATCCATTCCGGTGGACGAAGCACCACCACTGGTGTCGTTTCGGCTAAAACTGCTGCTGCTGGTCGAGTCGAGATTGGCCCCGGACGAAGAAGCGACCGAGTGGTCCAAACTCTTTCCCGCCGTCCCGGACGTATCGAAATCGATATATCCACCTCCGGTACCATCTGCACCGTAGGCCGCCACCGCCGCCGCCGGAACTGGTCCTTTTGCCTTTTTTTATTTGGCATGCAACCAAATAACATTTGCATGCAACCAAATGCATGAGACCAAAACGGAAGACAAAAACCGTTAGTATTTTGCACACAACCATCGCACCGTGGACCACCTTACCTTTCGTCGCATTACAATGGCGTCATCCATGGAAGATAAGCTTTCGTTCGATTGTCCGTTTGATAAAGATTTATCTAAAAGTATGCAGGAGGCGCAATTAGCACAACACAATCTGCATCCCGCGTTCCGAAGCTCACCTGCACTGGCAGTAGTTGGTATCGGTTGCTTCGGCCGATTGGTGACCGGTTTCAGTTGCGGAATTTCGCCGGCAGGAGGAAGCACGAGTTTGGCACCAGCTAAACGGTTAACAAACGGATTACACATCGAGCTCTAGGTATGCGGTTGCGTCGTATCAGCTGCGTTAGCCTTACCTAAATTGCGTCCTAACGATTCGCCACTAGGGGACCGCTTGTGACCGCCGGTGAATGTGCTCAAGAAGTTCGGGTCGCGTCCCACGACGACGCCGCCACCACCGCCGCCGCTTGTGGCCGACGACAACGACGTGTACGGTTCGTAACGGTCGAATATTTTGTTGTCAAAATGCAGCTGAGCTTGGATCGATTTGGATGACCCACCGCGCAGTTCACCAGCCAATAGCCCACTGCTCCCGCCGCTCAGTGCACCCGCTGGATCCGATCCTCTCAGGTGCGGCAGCGTGCTGTACATGTCCGGGTGATGGTGATGGTTACCGTGCAGCATATGCTGCGACGGTACGCCAAACATATCACCTTCCATGTTTTGCGAATGCCGAGGAGCATGGGGCAAAGTCCCGTAGGTGGTTGGTGGTGGAGCCGGAGCGGTTCGTTTCTTCAACGAATTCACTGTAAAGATGAGCATGATAATTAATGTGATGAGTTGAGGGGGAGAAACTATCCAGCGCATGGCGTACCGGAAGAAGGTTTCTTTGCTTGGGCCGCCGCGAACGCTGCCACACAATTTGGGCCACCGCCCGCAGCAACAGCAGCAACAGTTCCCGATCCGGCCGATCGGATAACGCCACCACCAGAACTGCTGGAATTGGGACTAGAGCCAATGCCGACACCGGAGCTCGAGCTGGTACCGGTACCGACACCACCTCCGTAGTGTGAAGAGGAGAATACTGAGGCAGCACTGTACTGCTTTGGACTAGTTCCGGACGATGGAATCGGTATTTGGCGCTGATCGCGCGCTGCGTTCGGATTACAACTTGAGCTCGGACTGGAACCACTTTGGATCGAGTCGCAGGTCGAGGAGCGTGATCGCAGCGCAACCGGTGAGTCGCCACCCACAAAACTTGGTGGCCGCGAGCGAGACTTTCGCTCGTCCATCATGACCGTATCGTCGTCGGAGAAGTCAGTCGATCCATCGTCATGAATGTTCCAATCCGTGTTGATGTGGTCGAAGGCGCTCTTTTCCCTCTTCATGGCATGTTCAATCTGTGGAAACAGAATGGTGCGCGGGGTTAAAACGGGTCGCGGGATCGCGATGGCATCGGCCATCCACTTACCAATTCTTTGCACGCCTCGTGACCCATTTCTTTGGCAATGTCCAACGCTAGTTTGTTCTGCGAGTTGCGAATGTCGCAGTCGCAGCCGGAGCGCAGCAGCAACTTCATGCACTCGCGCCGATCGTGCAGGGCGCACAGATGCAGTGCAGTATTTTTGCCCGTCACATCCATCGGTCCGGGGGCATTCGTTTGCTTGTTCAAACCTTGCGCCGTCATGTTTTGTATGAGGAAATCAACAATGTGCAACGTCGAACCCATTTCACGGAGAACCCCCAGATGGAGTGCCGTTTCGCCGGAATCCTGTGAACCGAGAAACCGGAGGTCGCATCAATCGGACCGCGTTTAACTGCACTAGGGGCAAGTATCTTACCGACGAGGGTAGAACGCAGGTGAGATCGGCACCTTCCGCCCAAACTTGCAGTAACTGGCTGAGATCGGCATTGATGACGGCCTGCTCCAGATCACTCCGAAGATCGCGATCGTCGGCACAGGTTCGCATAACGTACCGCTTTGCGACATACTTTGCGCGAATGAAATCGTAACGCTCTTCCCTGTACGAAACATACGAACAAATAAAAAATAACGCATGACTCGTACACGTTCGATGTCTCGTATCAAAAGTGCACCGCACTTACATCGAGCTTTCCGGCAACAGTTTGCCTTGGCCGGCCAACGTAGCTTCCATGACCTCGTTCAGCGCATTGTTGCCCATCGCGCGTGCCACCAGAAGCTGAGCGGTCGTCAGATTATCGAGCGTTAAACTCTGTATCCGCGAGTGGTGCACGCCAAGATCCCGGTGCACACCCGAACATTGGATGCACACGAGGATACCAAAGTTCAGGCTGATCCACGTCACGTCGTTCTTCGAGCCACAGTCGCAGCACTGATCGTTGCCCGGCAGATTCTGTATGTGCTTGATGACGGTCTTTTGTAGCTCGATCAAACTGGGGCTCATCTGCGGGTTGGCGTGCTGGAATGCTTTGGCCAGGGCTTTCTCCTTGCAGTTCACTAACACCGACATCCAAGCCTTTTGGTCACCTTCATCTTCCGCTTGGAAGTGATATGATCGATTGTCTACGAAGCACGACGAGAAGGGATTTGTTAGAGGACACATGTGGGCCCCACAGAAAAGTTCCACCCAACACTTACAGCTTATTAGATCGAACCCCTTCTTGTCGTCCGCCAACGGTTTGATTTGGCACGTCAGCAGATTCACGCGGGTCGGTGCCTTCGTTTCGTCCGCATGGCAAATGTCCAGAAAGCCATCCGCTGTCACGCGGCACCGCCGCTTCTGCCAAACGCGCCTCACCTTTCCTTCGCTCTTCTTCAACAAGTGACCGCTGCGCGTGATGCCGTGATTTTTGTCACCCTGTAGCTGATGCAGCGAATAACCAGCGGCGCCCTTGTCACCGGGCGGCACATTCTCCACCCGATCGAAATCGGGCGTCGACCGGAGCAGGGTGCGCAGTTCGAGCAGTTTCCGCCGTTCCTCGTCCTGCTTGTGACGGATCGTTTGCAGCTTCACACTCAGCTCCTCGATATACGTCCCGAAGTGTGCGATTGTCTTCAGTCCATCCTTAAAGTAGCTGCGAAGGGGTGCGAATAAAGGCAGGTACATTACAATTAGTCACCGGTCCGTGGTTCTAGCACCTTTCGGTCACGGTAAATCGCACCACTGTAGGCCACTGTAGGCAACGCCATAAGCCACACCGTTCACCTCATTGCCCATGTGCATTACGCTCATGGTGCTTGATTGTATGTGCACTACACTGGCCGCGAAAATCCCAACGTGCAACGCCACTCCGTTTCTGTTATCGTAATCACGTCGCCGCCCCAAAGCCAGATTGATAAAGCTATTCGATATCGGCACGGATATCAGACTGCGCAAGGGCGCATTAAAAGTGTACCAAGATAGTGCAGAGGCCAAGATAGTACCAATAGCGGGAAACCGCAAACTTACTTGTTTTGAGCATGATAATATTCCACCAAGTGTTGCAACAGTTCGATGCCTTTTTTGGTTTTGATTTCATTGAATTTGATGAGATACTAGAATGGAACACAAACAACGGGTTAGTTATCGGAAACCAACATCGCAAAAAGGACCGCCTTCACAACTCATCCCTTACCTCGCACATTTGCAGCTGAAACACGCGACGCTCCTTTTCGATTTCGTCCGCAATCTCGGCAGGTGTCACTTCGGACCGCATCATGCCCACCTCTTTGGCAAGGGCTTTCTTTTCCTTCTCGATCTTCATCAGCTTGGAGTCATAATCTTTGGCAGCCTTGTCGAACGGTCGCTTCATCTCACCCTTCATGCCGCGCAGCTCCGACTTGAGCAGCGAGTCCACCGGGAACATAACGATATTGTTGATATTTTGCATCTGTCGGGCGAGCAACGGAATGGAGTCAGTTAAGGGAATCAGTAATCAGTGTGCCGATAGCTTACCAGTGTTTTCATTAGGGCACTGAGTTCTTTGGTAACGACGGAAAACTTCAGGAATGCTGCACCGATATCCGGTTCCTCCTTAGACAATGCGACTGAACCAAGCCGTTCCAGCGCCCGCACTAGACACATCTCATTGTCCACATGAGCTAGAAAAAGAGTGAGGGACCCCGCGGATCGAAAACGTTTACAGCACCGCCAGGCAACGAGACCTCAGTTACTTACTGTTTCCTGAGTTGTGTATAGCTTTGACAGCCTTTTTCAATTTCGTCAATCCTTCCCGATCGAAGTCTAGTGTCTGCGTGAGATTAAATGGAAGGAATGGAGCGTGATTAAACTTTCCGTCAAACAGATTTTAGTGTTTCGTGGTTTGCTTTTATTAATCATTTACGTTCTTCTGCAATCATTGCGGTAGATTGTGTTCCCGACGATAAGAAACGTCGTACGATAAAAGAATACGCAGAAATTTACATTGTCAGACCCCTGTAGTGATAAGGATGTGCCATTGCAGGCATCCCCTCCAGAGACCGGACATAGGGGGGGTCACAATTGTGAAATACGGGGATCGTAGGGATCCGAGGCTGATGGCTGATCGAACAGACACTTGACCGTAAGTAGACATAATTTGTCCATCGGTATCAATAAAACAGTTTCAACAGGCATGTTTGAATTGGCACGTTCCGCGGGGCATTGTTTTTTCTGCTTTCTGTTCGTCATCAACATCTTTCCTAGGTCACGGAGTGGCGGTATCAGGTTTCGGTTTTTTTCTGTGTGCACCTTTTTCAAAACATGACAAAGCCCACCAACAGCAGCTGCTGCTGCCGCATGCCAATGGCAGCAGCAGCAGCAGCAGCAGCAGCAGCATAGGAGAAACCAGTTCCGTGCGCCGGGTACACGAGACCCTGTTGATTCATTAAACGATAGAGAGTGCAAAGGATATACTCGGGCCTTTGCAAAGAGCAAACCATGGCCGACACATACTGCGCGCTGGGCTAGGAACAAGACGGGTTATCGAATGAAGGTTTTCTATAAATAAATCATGCTGTTATCGATGCTTTAAATTTTTCAACATGACCCAATGCAACTGACAACCCCACAGGTGATATGCACAGTCGATATGCTGTGTTTAAGTGTTATATTAAAAATGACCCAGGCCGTTTGCACGTCCCAACCGCACTCGCCCATTGCGTGCACGTAGCCCTCGAGTGATTCCCTTATATGGCTCACCGATGGTACGACCGTTTCGGTGGTCCCCGGGTATCCCCTTGGAGCACGGCTAATTATTAATTCAAATTTTATTAATTCCACACGCCTCCTGTAGCCACTCAAATCATCGTCGGGCATGATAGTTTAATGCAACACGATCAACGTTAAAAGGTTCAAGTGTGTAGAGGCTGTCATCATCTCAAAGTATCATTGTTCAAACCGTCAGCCAGGGCCGGGCCAGTACGCAACGACGAAGACGGGCGCAACACGATGCCGTCGTCGTCAGCAGTCGCGTAATTACGCAAATGATACGAGAATTGAATTCACCTTCGACGGTTCTTGCGACGAATCAGAGCAACCAAATAAATAACGATAAAAGGCGTGCGGGGTGTGTATCTTGGAGTCATCACGGGTTCATAGGCTTCTAGATGATGCAACGGATCTAGTCAATCGGTGTAGAAGCGACGGGATTGCCCGTGGAATCATCTGTCGGGGCTGGGAGGGGGTGCACAGTATGAAGTGACCTTGCGGATCGATTTCGAAAACAGGCCTCTGCCAGGGGAAACTGTGTGCAGAAACAGTGACGTGCGCAAGACGTAAGATAGCGTGTGACCTTCTCACAACGCCACCAGCATACGCTGATCTTCTCCTGCTGATCTTACGAGCCACGGAAGAGCAATAAAAGCAATCAATATTCAAGTTAGCTTTAGGTACAATGTACACGACGTGCGTCCGCGACACCTCGCCGAAGAGACACCATTGTGATCTGGCACCAGTCAGAGGAAGGGGCGCCACCAACGACGACGATCCGGCGGAAATGGACATGTTCATATAAGGCTCTGGAATGTCGTGCTTCTCTCTTCAACGTGTTCTGCGTTTGACTACGCGCGCAAGGTGAAGTGATTCAAACGCTCGCCCGATGGCCAGTAGACCATGATGGGGCGTAAACAACGCCTGCTGGTGAATGGCGGAAGATTGGGAGAGATATTGGATTTCGTGTGCGATCGTAGTCACCGGCGAGGCCGGGGACGGAGGGATAGATTGATGGCCGCTTGGCCGGAATTGATACCGATGACGGCATCGAATCCGTTCAAACTTACCTCCTCTAACGCGGCAATAGTTTGTCGGCACTGTGCCATCCGTGACACGAAGGTAGACGTCGTCGGGGAATTGTAGTCCTCCCTCGTTTCCTCCAGAAACTCTCCAACACCGATCAATTCCGGCATGGTTGCGCTGGTGTGTGTTCGGGTTGTGCGACAGAATTCGGCAGGTTCTGATTTATGTAGTTATCGCGTATCTTACGCGAGACGATCGTTGCCGATGGACCAGAGTCACGGTTACTTGATCGGCTGCTGTGTGGTAAAGTGTGTAGACCCTCTGTCAGAGCTCACACGCCCTTCAGTCGGCGCACTACTCTCTCTTCCTCTCTTCACCGTATTAAGCCTGGCTGGCCCGACCTTGTCTCGGTGATGTGATGTGGGGTAGGCTTTTAAACACGAAACTGTGCATTTCTACGAGGCAGGACCGTTCTGCCAACGTTGAAACTGCGATACCACATTGGCAACGTTCGATCACCATAACACACTGAAGGACGACGGACGGGGGCGATGATCGAAACGACGGCTGGGATCCGAGCTGCGATACTACTTCACATCCCACAGTAAGGAGCCTTGCGTCGCAGGCTGCGATTGGATCCTGCGCTCAGTAGCAGCAGCAAACGGCAACGATCCTTTTGATGGTTAATGATTTCCGTTTTCGGCCTTCTTTTCACTTTCACTCGCTGTCACTAACCCCACACACGCTCTTTCTCTTTCTCTGCACTACACCGGGCAATGGTGGCTGACGTCGTCGGTATGTTCCATAATATCTAAAAATACACTTTCCACATTTTCCACGCTATTTATACGCCTCCTGCTGGCCGGGGTTTTCCTTTCTGACACCTTGCACCGATGATAACCTTAGCCTATCCCAGGGAGGTTGCCGCCGGAGTGTATATTAAACATTGAATTTCACTTATGCCACCACGTATTGTACACTCGCAGAGAGAGGCAGAGAGGAAAGAGAGAAGGATGTTGCTTTGAGTTTGCAGCGCGTCAGCTGTAATGAAATAATGTGACAAACTATATCATTGGATTTGGTGGCCAGCAATCGGACACTGGTTGGGATTTCGACAAGTCACAGTTTACGCGGCATCACTTCAACTACTTGTTCACTATCGCAACAGGGGTTTGCCAGTAAAGCTTACTTAGATCATCGTTCCCTTGGTAACGTAGCTGCCCAATATGGAGAACTTTAATTTAGGAAGCTTGCAGAACCGAGCCACAGATCATCAGCTGGGATGGAAAAGCATACACAAGCAAAAAAGAGCCCCACAAGAAAGGGAGTGTTTGAGAGTAATGAGTCAGACGCGCTACAGAGGGAGAAAAGTGAGAGAAAGAGAGAAAGTGAGCCATAAAAGGATGAAACGAAACAGGATAGAATTTTCCTTGTCACCACCCGTGCTGGAACGCTGGAACACTTTTTCAATCAACTATTATCCGTAATAGTAAATGATCCAATCGATCGAGCAATTCGCTTCCCTATCTTGCCATCATCCAGCGAAAAAGCTGTGCCGCGAATTTGTGAAGACAAATTCGGGTGTTGCATTCCGCTGATGTTAAAACTGTGATAAGATGGTTCAGATGCGCACTTTCAATTGCATTACATTACGATAGCACTTCTTACTACGCACCGTGCTGAAGGCAACGCGACAGACAAATTAAGATGAATCAAGGTGCGTCCCACTGCAAACGGAGTATCGCCCCTTTTCCATCCTGGCGGATGATTTAATGTGAAGAAACTGCAGAACGGACCGAAGAATCGGCTGCAGAAACATCACCACACAACGCAGGCTTTGCGACGGGGTGAAAGCGATTCCGCGTGACGATTCAGAACATTGCTTCTATTAATACGCGCACGGGCTCGTTGGGCGGTGGAGCACCAGCAAGATCGGAACAATCCTTACGCTCATATGAACACCATCTTGCTTATCGTTTCACCAATTCGCATTCTTCACGTATTTACTGGGCACGGGAACACACTCCGTGTTGTCACCCTGGAAAGCTGTGTTCGATTTGCAACTGGGCATACTAAACTCTGGTCGCTTTCTTGCAATCCTGGCTCGCGCAAACAGTACTGCCAAACTAGCTCCTCCGACCGTCACAAACATGTGATATGTGACCTAACCCTGTTTTCAGTGCCGAACATGCAACAGATCACGGATCGCCTGTAGCAGCATAGATTTGGGATTTTTTCAACCTATCGTTAGAATTTTATCCGGTTGCCTTGATGATTTAGAACGATTATGCAGCTCTGGCTATCGGTAGCGCAAAGGTTGGCAACGCTGCCTTATGTCCGCCAAATACGCGAGCAACTAAAGAGCGAGTGAGAGAGAGAGAAAGGCCGAAACTGCGAAGCAAAGTAACTCAGCACTCAGCAGTTTTTCAACTGTCCAACTTCCAACCAGCTGTCAGTGCAAGGGTCCGCGCGGAACGAGCAAAAAAACGGGAGAATCCAGTTGTCAGTTTGTTCCGTTCGAGTGTCTGTCTTTTTCGATTGGAAGTGAAATATCGCTGCTCGGCCAGAGGAAATCCGTCTCGTGCGCCTAACTATTGCTGATTGTTGCAAAATAATTTCGCTTCAATTGAGGCTGCTCTCTCATCAACTAGCGTTACGTGGCCCAAGTCTAACGTTGCGTAAATCTGCATCCTAACCGCTGTGTCGACCGATAAGAGATCCGTTTTGGCCGTGCCGAGAAACGCCGTCGCGTACGTGTCGCGTTCCATTTCCTGTCGTCGTAACCTCACCGTGCTTTCTCCGCTGCAAGCACACAGCAGTGCGTTGGAAATCAGCGAGCAATTCGTTCTACGGTCTACGGCCCCCCCTGCAGCAGTTGCCACGAATCCTCGAGGGGCAAGAATCGAAAGTCGGACAAACATGGCCAGCAATCGGCAGCGCTCTGTGCAGCAGGAAAAGCTCACCAGCGATCCCGAAGCGGCGGCCGAGACTCTGTGTGTTGTCTGCTTCAAGCCAATCGTCTACTTTGCGATCGGCGAATGTGACCATCTCTGTTGCTACGAGTGTTCGACGCGGATACGCGTGCTGTGTCGCCAAAATGATTGTCCCATCTGCCGCCGTGATCTGTCAAAGGTATGAGGGTGCTCCCCCCCACATTGCGGCCCCCGCATTTCTATGTTTGTCTTATCTTTTGTAGGTTATATTTTGCAAAGTGCTCATGCCGTACCAGCAGCTGGAGACGAAAAACCGTTCCGGGTTGTACGACAAAAAGTATCGCATCTGCTTTACCGAGGTTGAGGTGCAGCAAGCGTTCTTCGATCTGCTGGACAACAAATGCCCGCGGTAAGCGCCGAGCTCGGGTGCACCCTCACAGGGGTCTCTGGCTTTCGCTCTGGCTCTTCGCCGATCTTTCGTGATGCGCGCGCATCTCTAGTGCACGCGCGAAGAACGTCGGTCGGAAGAGCTGCCAACACTGCGAAAAGATGATGCACCGTCTACCATCATTTATATGGGGAATTTGCATTGGCGTGATTTTGCGCGAATGCACGGATCGTTCGCGCATTCTGCGCAGTGCGCATGCAAAATGTTCTCCAAGCACGAGCTTACCGTTTCGTACGAACTAATTTCCAGGTGTGACGAAAAGAATTTTCCCAAATTCGAGCTGCTGCGGGAACATGTCCGGAAGAAGCACGAAATGTTTTACTGCGACATATGCACCGAGCATCTGAAGGTGTTCTCTTCGGAACGGCGGTGCTACAATCGCCAGGAACTGGCACTCCACCGACGCAAAGGTGACCCGGACAAGGTCGGTCATCGGGGTCACCCGCTGTGCGAGTACTGCGATACTCGTTTTCTGGACAAGGATGAACTGTTCCGTCATCTGCGTAAGGACCACTTCTTCTGTCACTACTGTGATGCCGATGGACGAAACTATTTCTATGGGTAAGCATGGCCAGAGTGCCCTACGCCACTTCCGTAGTAACGGCTCATTCGTTGGGGTCAATTGCAGTGACTACACCTCGCTGCGGGAACACTTTCGGTCCGATCACTTCCTCTGTGAGGAAGGTGACTGTGAGCAGGAACAGTTTACGTCGGTGTTTCGATCGGAAATCGATTTACGGGCCCATCGAGCGACGGCACACGGTAAAACGATGAACCGGCAAACGAACAAGCAAACCCGTACCCTGGAGCTAGAGTTTTCGTATGCACCGCGGCACGCCATGGCACCCGGGAGCTCTGGAGCCGGTCCCGGTGGAGGGGCCGTTGGTGGTGTGTCTAATAATGGCGGTCCGTCAGGTCGGTCACGCGGCGGCGGCAATGGCAGTGGCCGTGGCGGCCGTGGTGATGGCCGCGATGTCATGAATCACGAAACTCAAAGAGAATTTGAAATGTTGGTGGAATCGACCCAGCAACAGCAAACGGTACAGCAGCATCCGAAGCGAGTGATTGATGCAACTAGTGAGCAGGACTTTCCATCGTTGGGTGGCACTGCACCGAATCCGGTATTTCGGCCTAACAATGTGTCTATTAGGCAGCGAGTTTACGGGGCAGCCGGTCTAGCTCGAACGAAAGAGAATTTCCCCGCTCTCGGATCGGAAGGCGGAGAGAGCACCGGGCCGACGAGTCTGAACGAAGGGTTTAGCAGTAAAATCACCGCCAGCTCACTGCTGAAACCGAGCCAACCGTCTAGCAGTGCCGGCCGAGCGGCAGCAGTAGTTGCCGGGGGCACTAGCATGATGATACACGTGTCCAACAGGCCACCGAACAGTGGAACACCGTCCGTCGTGGGGAAACGCAACCAGGCGGACTTTCCCGCTTTGCCCGGTTCCTCGAAAGGCCTGTCGGGAGCGTCGGTGGGTCGTAAAGGTACAGACATGTTTGCCGACATGCCGGATGATCGCGGAGGCGGCAGTGGGATGGTGAATTTGAATGCAATGTCCGCGAAACACCGCGCAATGGCCGACGATTACGTTTCTGTGTCCAGTGTTGTATCAAAGGTGAATACAATAGAGGTGAAAGACACGAAGAAGAGTTCGTCGTCTACTCAGATGGTCATACCGAGCGTAAACTCGACCAAAGCTTTCCCGACGTTGGGCGAAGCGAGTGTTCCTACCGCGGCCAAGCCTGCATCGTGGGTCTCTGGAGCAACGAAAGCTTCAACAAATGCCAGTGCCGCCAGTGGCAACAGTACGTTGTCCAGCAAGAAAAAGCCTGCTCCGGCACCCAACCTGAAAGACGATGGAGGTTTCGTGAATCTGAACGTATTGACCGGCAAGAAATCGGGCGAAAAATCCTCCAAATCGAAAGACGCCCATGCGAAGGCCGACGCTCGGAACAATAATGCCACCGAGTCGATGTCGAAGAGCAATTCGGCTGTCCTCAAGGATCGCAGTAAAGAACAGCAAAAGCCAACTCCGAAAGTAAACGGCTCCAATGGTGCGCCAACGGCGTCTAATAATAACCCGGCGAGTACTAACAACAGCACCACGCTCAACGCAAAGCGAGACCGTTTGAACAACCGCGGTGACCCCGGAGAGGCGTATCCTTCGATCGGGAGCGATTCTATTCGCTTGGCGCTTGGCGGCAACAATGCGGACTTGGCGCTAGCTGCAGCACCCAAACGCACCCCGCCCGGGTTTGAGAATGTTAATGTCAAGCGTGTACCAGCACCACCGCCCGGGTTCGGACACGCCGTAACGCTAAATTCTGTCGCGCGGAATACCAACCACATGACGTTCATCAACTCTAACGGAGAATCGTACAACATACTACCGTCGCATAGTTACGTGGCTCCATCGAATGCTACCAAGCGGAATCATGTACGTAGTAGGCTTTGGTCGCTTCGTTTTATGTTGCATTTAAAACTCTCTCTTTTTCCAGAGTTTGGTCACACAGTTTCAAAGGACATTGAAGAGCCCCGAAGCGTTGGCCGAATTCCGAACTATTTCGCAAATGTTCCGCGACGGCCAGTACAATGCTCCGGCCTACTACGAGCATTGTAAAGCAGCGCTGGGTGATCGTTTCACCGATACCTTTCCGGAACTGATTGCCTTACTGCCAAATATCGCAAAGCAACAGGTAAGGCGTGTGGCACTACTTGCACGAAATAGCCTGTAAAACACATAGAAGCGTTACCGTATTTTTGGCGTTTGTAGGAATTGTACTTGGTGTACTGCCAGGACGAAAAAAGTCGTGCTAGACCGGCGGCCAAGGGAAAGGCAACGAGTGCCGTTTCGAAGCTGGAAGTCTGCCAAGTGTGCAAGCAGGTGTTGCTAAGTGACGAGCTAACCGAACACAAACAAACTCACTATTTGGAGAACAACTTTCCGAAATTAGCTACAAACGCTACGAACGACGAAGGAAAAGTTGGTTCTTCCGCGTGGAAGAAATAAAGTGTCAGTGTCGTCGTGTGGTCAGCCCCGAAGTGCGGCGCCGCGAGCGCATGTCTTCAAAACACCCACTGATTCGATCGCATCGATCTCTCCTTCCGGCAGATGCCTAGAAACAGCCGATTTTTCATCCAAGACAGTCCAACCGCTGTGCAACCGAAAGATGGACGCGTTGTGCCGGTGCTCTGAGTCAAACTCAGTTTTATAATGCGTATGACCACCACGATACAGTACGATTGAGGTCAGATCCTTCGTTGAACATACTCTTGCTCATAGACTGTGGAGCCTTATACATGCCCCGTGGTAGAGCATATGTAAATACAGGAATTCATGCTGTGCTTAAATGAACTTACCGCGGCAAAGATCAGTATCGACTTGAAATAGAATTTGTACAAAACATAGTTCTTAACGTGTATGTACATACCAATAAAACAGCCAGCCAAGCACTACGAGCTGAAAAATTGGCCTTCAAAAGGTAATGCAAGTTCGTTGGTCGTTTATTGCAGCAGACTAGGGTCCGAAAGTTTGGGAAATTTATTTACAAGTTTCTACAAACCACCACTGGAACTTCACTTGCGATACCACATCTGCACTGTCTTCATTCTCTTCACCTTCTTC